>NC_041333.1:14908842-14962271 GCF_004354835.1 Perca flavescens
AGGTAATACATTGCAATATATCGCAGAATATTGCAATATGTTTAATATCGCAATAATATTGTATCGTGACATAACTATCGTGATGATATCGTATCGTGAGGCCTCTGGTGATTCCCACACCTAAAACACACCCATTTTTTTTTTTTTTTTTTTATATTTTTGGGAGAGTATGGATATTTTTACTTAAAGCTGCCTCTTATTATAATACAAAAAGCATGTGATGTGTTCCAGCTACTTTTACTCTTTAGTTATTACATGTTACTTTGGGTGGTGTGAAGCAGAGAATGGGTCGTCTCGGGGCCGGCTGCTGTGTCATAATGCAGGCAGTTAGCGTGCTGCAGTGTGCTGCCACACCGAGCAGCCGGCAGATTGATGGCCCTGACAGGGACAGAGCCAGTCAGCCAGGAGCGGGCAGGAGTGAGATTTTATGAGTCCGTTTATCTTTCTGACACTGTTGACTCTGCACTGTTATGATTTGTAAGACCCGAATAAGATGTCAGTTTTAGAACAAGTCAGAGCGTGTGCAGGGCAGGCCTGTCGAGATGTGCGTGTTTAATTATGTGTCGCTTTCGCTGCAACCACTGCTCTGAAGTTTCTCCTAATCTCATCTGATAATAATTGTCCCACGTGTGGACGTTAATAGAACCTAACAGATGAAACTCCAGAAGCACAATTATTAAGTTCCATGTAATATGTTGCCCTCACAAAAACTATTTCGCTTCCTATTTTCAGTTTGTCGTCACTGCAGCTAAAGATGAGGAACAAATCAATATTTATTTTTTGCGCATGAAAGGGAATCTTTGCGATTCACTGCCTTTTACAGAAATCAATGTACCAGCTTCCTCTCTCTCACACACACACACACACACACAGTCTCCAGTTCTCCCTACCAGCTCTTTCACGCCCCTCCCAGGCCTGCCTCCCACCTGTCCTTACCCCTATCCCCCTCTCCCCCTCTCCCCCTCTCCCCCTCTCCCTCTCTCCCCAGGCTTATCCCCACATTCCCACCAGCCATGATCAAAGGACAGTGGCAGATTTACACACACTCAGCTGCACAGCCTCATGGCCTTCTTAAGGTCAGGGGCAATGATCTGGAAATCCCATATAGACAAATGTGAAGTGTGCATGCATGCGTGTGTGTGTGTGTGTGTGTGTGTGTGTGTGTGTGTGTGTGTGTGTGTGTGTGTGTGTGTGTGTGTGTGTGTGGGTGGTTAAACTTCACTCAGGGTCAGAGGGGTTGGATTATCAGGCTGGATTTCTATCTGGGATTCATAAAGGGCTGCAACTAATGATTATGTTCATGAATCATTAATGTGTTGATAATTTCAATATTTTTTTAAGTCTAATTAGACTTGTCTTGAAGAGTTGGAAATGTCCTCCTGCATTTAGACAGTGGCTAGACAAACGTCTCCCTCAATGCATCTGGAAAAGAAATCTTCGGGGACCATTTTTAAGTGGTCTGGATAAAGACATGATGTCTAAACCCCAATAAGGACTGTGAAAAAAAACACTGATCTGTTTTTGTTTTTGTCAGGCAGGGGTGTGAGGAAAGATCTAGAGATTGTTTTTGTTCAAATCATCCATTAACCAATTCATAATTTCAGCACTAGATCCATGTTTTTTACCAAATGATCGTGCATGTCTGCTTGCGTTTGTGTACCTTGGGTGGAACGTAGAACTCCAGCAGGAACTTCTCGCCTCCCTCCTCCCTCTTCGTCTTCCTCAGCAGCAGGCGGCACTTCTGCCACTGTGCGGCACCCATACAGTTTGTGTCATCAGCCACCATGTATCTCAGCGCTCCCTCCCTCTGGATCTCCAGCATCTCAGCCTTGTGGCCCTGGGAGCCCCTGGGAAGCCGTAGCTTTTGGGACCACTTCTCTCCCCCTGCAGCCTCCCCTCCTCCTCCTCCTCCCCCTCCTACCCCTCCCCCGTTAGCCTTCCTGGCTCCAGAGGGACCTTCGGGTTCAGGGGAGGCCCGTCTGTGCCACATCTCCTTCACCCCGTCCACCACACAGAGGCTCATGTTCCTCAGGGAGAAGCCCTTCTTGAAGCGAGCCTTTGGGTGATTGACTGACACGTCCTCTGAGCTGCGGGACTGTCCCAGAGCAGACACCTTGTGGGTTGGCTGGGGGCCTCGGGTGCCACTGCCTCCCCCATCTATCCCGCCCCCTCCGCTGTCCATGCTGTCGAGGGATTCACTTGAAGCCCCGGCGTCCTTTCGTCTCTGGTAAAAGTCGTGGCCGTAGGACAGCGGGCAGCCCTGGATTCCCAGGAAAGGAACAATGCTGTACTTAGGTGCTGCGCTGGAGCCGTCCTCCCCCGGCGAGGACGCCTGGCTCTCCCGGGCCTGGGTCAGCGCTGCAGAGAAGCACGCCAGGAAGTGGTGGGCGAAGTGTTGTGAGAAGCTGACATCGGCGCCGGGCGAGTCGTAGCACGGGTTCTCCAACAGGAAGCGCTGGAACTTGTCAGCGAAGTCTGCAGCGGAGGCTCGAGCATGGAGCTCACAGAACTCTCGCCAGTCTGGCAGCGGGCACGAGGAGGAGAGCTCCGGGCTACCGGGCACCACCGCTCCGTTCATCACTGGGCCATGCCAACCCACAGAGGAGAGGCTGCATAGGAGGAAGAAGAGCACAGTGTCAGATTATTTAGTTTTATATCAAAATTCTCTCCCATTTTTAATATTCCCACATCCCATCATATAAAATGTGCAACTTAACATATTTCACAGTGATAACCAGGATTTAAAAAAAAAAAAAAAGATTATGAGTCCAAGCCCCCCAGCCCAAGAAAAATGTGACTCGACACCAAAAATAAAGTCTCAACATTTTCTTGATTATTTCACTGTTTCCTTACATCTTACTCATTTGTTAAAGGTGCTCTAAGTGATGTGACACCTTTTTTAGGCTACAACATGAAGGAGTTGGTTGAGTCATGAATACGCATTGTGGAAGTAGCCTACGTGCTAACACTGCTGCAGTGATGGCGCTCAACCAGCTCCTTCTTGTCAGTTTTTGGTTGGAACACTGTTTGTTATGGTTCGTGGGGCAGGTTGGCGCAGTTTGTTTTTGTTGCCGTTTGTGGAGCCTGAGCTGTCTTCAGAGACCGTTTTTTTTTACAGTGTGTTCAGGGGACAGGCAGCTAGCGGATAGTGAGGAAATGTTTGCTGTATGTGATGAAAAATGTTGTAGCCTAAAAAATGCGTCACATCACTTAGAGCACCTTTAATTGTTAAGTCTCAGTCCTGTAAAAAGACATGTATCTCTATGTTTTTTGTTCATGAGCTAAGAAAAACAAGCTTGTTTTCAGCTTTGTGACAGTACATTTTCTTCACATAATCCAATGCATTCATTTTGGAGAATTTTCTCAACCCATAAAGAAACACCTTAAGTTTACCAAAATTAAAAAAAACATGGTTTTAAGTGGACTTCAGCTCTGCATACTGCCAGGAAATAATGAATCTTATATTTATTCTTGGCCTGAATGTAGTCAAAACTAAATAAACTGAGTCGAAAAAATCTGCATACATATAAAGACTAAAAGCTCCCTCCTGGTCTCAATAACCCCCAAATTCTCTTCGAAAATTGTCCTCAGTGGTAACTAGAGCCCCGGTGACAAAAGCACAAACAACATCTAGAGTCCAGAATCTGTGACAGGTGAAAATTAAGACCTGGCATGTCGATGAAGGTTTGAAAACAGCTTATCAACAGATTCAATGTAACAACAGATCGAAAGGAGAAATCTTGCAGAAAGCTTGGATCTTCATCAGTTACCAATTAATGGTTTCTGACAAGCACTGACCGTACAGCTCCTCTTCATGTCCCATTTATCTCACTCACTGTTGTTTTTTCTACATAATGAGTGTGTTTTTTAAGACCACAGTTGCTCTTGTCCACTCATCCTTACATTCCTCTGCTCCCCAGCATGTGTGTGTGTTCGTATGACTCAGCGCTGCCTCACTATCTGGCCCAATCAGTGCCAAACAACATCACATCACTGATCACAGTCTTCTCTCTCTGGTCTGTGTCAGTAGCAACATCCAAGGCCAGCTTTCAGCCCCCCCCCTCTCTCTCTTTCTTTGCCTCAACACATCAGTGACTAATACAGCATCAGTGAATGGCGTCGCACAATCAAACACATGTTGGTTTGATTATTGTTGTCTGTAAATCACGCAGATAAAAGGATATTGTCTGATCTCAGCCTGCCGGGTGACATACGCACAGGGATGGCAAACACTCCCCAAGCTGTGAAAGATTATTCTCAGAGCTGCTGATGCTTCTCTTGGCAGTTCGCTTACAACATGCGCTCAAATGTTTGCTTCCTGCAATTTCATTCTTAAACCAAATCATGCACACATGCATACATTTGCATGACAGAGTTCCCTGGAATTTTTCCTGCAAGCAGCTTTATTATAATTTTCAAAAAGCATCCATGTGGGATTTCTTTTCATAAAGGATTAGCGCAAAAAAAAAACTCCACTGGAATTAAGTCTGACACACACATTCAACTACAAGCCAATCTCTCTCTTTCCTCCCCTCTTCTTTCCCTCTCACACAGATCTGAAACAAACAATATGCCAGATCAGAGAGAGGAGGGGAAGTACACAGGAGTCCCAGCTCTTTAAAGGCCATCTCTTAGCTCATCGCAAAGAGAGAGAAACTCTTGGATGCGGAGACCCAGTGTCAGAATTTCAGAGGAATGCTGTGATGGATAGATAAACCAAAATGTAAAGTACAGGGTGGGATAATTGAATAAGAATGAAAAAACAGCAAAGAATGTGTCCTTTATTTGCGTGGATGTCCCAGAGGAATATAAAGTGCCAATACGTTTTGATTGGCCCTGTGTTGTTATTGTTGTTGTTGTTGTTGTTGTTATCTACCATGTTCTGCCACCGGTGCTGAATCACAACCAAAGGTTGGGTTGGACATAACCTGCCGCCAGTTGACAGAAATACATCTTGACAGGTTTCAGAGCAAAAAGAACGAGACAAGATGTTTGATTTCGTGACAGTGATCTTATCCACAAACTCAGAGAGACAGGAAATAAAAAAGAAAGATAATTATTAAAGGCAAATAAGCTGCTAATAATAGTTTTATTAATGGTTAGTAAATTATTTACTTAAGTAAAATTGCTAAATAACAACTTTTGGGTTGCCTAGTGGTAAAAAGTCCCTTTGACTGGTTGGGCAGTTGGGACCACCACTAAGAAAGCAAAGAAAAGTAAGTATTTTTTTGTTTTCAGTAGATGTTAGAAACAAAAATTCCAATTATTATGGGCCTTTTGGCTTCCATAGATGGTCCAAATATTAACAATTTTAATTAATAGCTTTATGGCTTATTACAAAGTAGTTATAACTGTGTTATTATAGAAAGGCAAAAGATCAGAAAGAAAGGTATTTTTCACAACCTGGCAACCCAAATGTTCTTCTTAAAATGGCTTATAACTGATCTATAAAGCATTATTAAATGTTTTAATAACCACTAATAAAGTTGTAGTTACAGCTAAAATCCCTTTCCACTTTCATTCATCACTTCATTCACTCAAACAGCCATCTATTCATCCCTTCAAGCCACACCAGATATGTAAACTTAAACTGCAAAGTGTTGTTGTAACAATTATCTCGCTCCCTGTGTGTGTGTGTGTGTGTGTGTGTGTGTGTGTGTGTGTGTGTGTGTGTGTGTGTGTGTGCTGTGAGGAAGTCAATATCCATTCAGCTATTTAAAAACCTGCACTGGGCCAACTTTCCACTCATTCAGTGGAAAAGCAACAACACCTAGTGAGGTGCGTTTCTCAAAACTCCTGTCCTTCCGCAAAGATGAGGATGTGCCTCTTTCAGGGATTCTGAACTGACTGTACGCCGCGCCCACACATACACACATTTACTCACGAGTCAGCACGAAACTTAAGCCAGGAGACACTGGAGGAAGTGGACAGCATTAAGGTTTTCTGAGGCTCAGCAGACTGGGGAAGACTACATACATAAGTACACAGGGGTATGAAGCAACATAAAGCAACAAATGATCGGCTGATTGGGGGGCTGTGTTGGAAAGTTACAAAGTCAATTTAGTTAAGTACTGTATTCCACAATTTTATTGTACTTTTACTTGAGTATTTCCATTTTCATGCTACTTTATACTAGTCCACAACATCTCAGAGGGAAATATTGCACTTTGTACAACATTATATTTATTTGACAGAAATTTACAACAAAAAAAGTTGAACAAACACATTGTTAGAGATTAAACCAGTGGTTTCCAACCTTTTTTGTTTATATTAATTAAAGTGTGGGGTCGTATGTCACGTTTCAAATGTCTATGAGTTGTTAGCAGTTCCACCAAAGTGAATAAACTTCTCAGATCTTTTCGTTTAAATGATTGTTTGATGCCCAATAAAGTAAAATTGTTCAATATAAATATAAAAAATGGAAATATTAGAGAATAGTCCAAGAAATAAAAACGCAACAGATAAATGTGACCCTTTGGAGGAGCCTGACACTCAGGTTGAGAACCACTAGACAAGAGTAAAATGCTGCTTACGCATACATTTTAAAATCTAATAGTGTCATCACATATTGAATCAGTCACAGAGGACCTTTTATTACAGAAGAAATACTTTTTATTTGTTTTACTTTAAACCTGCTATAACTAATACTACAAACTACAAACTTCGAGCTAGCAAGCTATTCGCTGAAAATGGCAAGTTTTGAAGAAAATTGGATCGTGCAACAGGGCAGGCCTGCTTGCTTCCTTTGGGGAATGATTGTAAAGATTTACAAAGAATATGTTTACGGCATTTACAATCCAACTGGGACGTTTTGGAACAGATTGGAGACGATTTGCTATGGACAAAATACACACGGCGATACACTAGTAGGAGCAAACTACATTTAACCATGTATCTAACTCATTTCAATAGCTCATGTTACTATATTGTGTGAACAGTTAACTTCATTTCATATTTTATATTTCGTTTTCTTTTGCGGGGTGCAAATGTTCCACCAAAACAAGTTCCTTCCCGAGACCAATTTGCAGATACACCGTCGCTGCATCCGGAGCTTAGCACAGCCCAAGACGATTTTGATTGATTTAAAGAAATGCAAACCTCCCAGGACATTTTTTTTCTCCTACTGTTAGAAAAATTATGACACATACTTTTTCTCTTGTTATTTATTAAACTGTTTGCATAGAATAATATTATACTGATTACTATTTTCTCTCTCTGTTAAATTAAACTGTTGTGGATTTGTGTGGATATTGTTAAGAAACCAAAACACTGCTTGAACTCACAAGATAACATGGGAGCCGCTGTTTTGTCCTTGTCCAAGTACAGATACATGCCCTCCCAGACAAGACAGATGAGACGTCATCGACTCTGACAAGATAACAACTGACAACATCAACTCTTGTATGACTCTTTAGCTGCTAAATGCTCCACTACGTTCATAAGTTAGTCCCTAAGAGTGTCTGTCTTCTATTTGTTGCTAAGCAGGTAATGTACAGTGGCTATTTAGAGCATTTTCATTGAAAAACTGCAGAATGATAAGAGTGGACCAAACAGTAAAGTCACTGGCAGGGCAGCAAAACAATGAGCTGAAACTCCCTATACAGCCCCTAAAGCCGAGGTGAGCTGCAGATTCAGGTGATAATTCTCTGAAAGTTCATCACAACTGGCGACCCCTTTCACATCGTCATTTGATCCATTGTTATAATAACAAATATTGATTATAGCTAACTGATGTTTCTGATGATACTTTTGTACTTTACTGAAGTAGGATTTTGAATCAAGGACTTTCACATTATCATTTTGGTACTTTTATTTAAGTAAAGGATCTAAGTGCTTTTTCCAGCACTGGTGGGGGGCATGTTTTTGCTCCATAGGCCAGCTGCTAAAACAATCAGTGAGTGTGTGGAGGTGGAGTAGACAAGGGGAGCATAAAGAAAGAAAGACACACTGCATGACGAGGGGGAGCGGAGGCACCATGTAGAGTCACATCTCCACGACTCCCCTCTGTCTTTTTTTTTTTAGGTCCATTGATGGACCTAAAGTACAAAAACACAAGACTTAGGGGTGTCAAGGGGAATCTAAAAATGTTCACCTCCATCCTTCAGGCCTCAGAAGCCCCTTTCCCTACTGTATCTCTTCCCTATCTGTTGTAAAAATCTACCACTACTGTTCTCCTCCTCCTGCTGCTTCTTTACCCAGGGGAGCAGGGCTGATATCTCTGTCAGATGGCTGGGAGTTCTTTCTGTAACAGTAAACTGACTGGGGAGGAGACGGAAGAAACATTTCTGTGCAGGGAGAAGCTATTAACTGCATCCTGCAAAACACATCGTACAAGATACGTTCACTTCATGTTACTCTGTGTAGCCCTGCCAGGACAGAACTGTGCAGAGCCAAGAATTACATATTCCTGATTAATACTGTGGTGTTGTGGGTAGTAATATAGAGCGACTGAGGAAATTATACTGTAGCAAAGCAACGCATTCTCATGAACTGGGTTTGTATGATATCGTACGAAAAGTTATGCGCAACAATTCAGACTGGGACACAAACACACGTTTCCTGGATGAAAGTCTTGTGTTTTCAACGGGACACAAACTCCGCTCCCCTAGCTTGAAAGCCCTTTGTTTTACACAGTTTCATGGCAGCAGCACGCCCTCTGTGATTGGCTGATGAGGATGATTGGGGATGTTGTGCTCAAACCCCGCGGAGTTTAGCCCCGTCATGTTTTCTAAGATTAGCCTGCTCCACAGCACAGCATACGGCACACAGCTAGCAGCACACCCAGTACAGTACAGCGCTGTACATAGTCCACATCTTCAACGCCATGGGAATCCATTAATTATGTGTTCTTATATAAGATCGAAATATTGCAGCATTTAGATGTGGATTGAGGACATTTGAAGACATGCGATATGTTGTATTTGTCACACGTGCAGGATATAAAACAGTATAATAATAATAAATATGATAAAGTTTAAATTTTCATAACTGAGCTCTCTCTATTTGCATTATTATGTCAATCTCTGCTAAAACTGAAAGGTAATACTGTTCAGTTATTCACCCAAACTAAAAGATGTTATGACTACAAAATGTTATAATAATACTCTAGGTCTTTTTAAATGTACATGTCATAATTTGTTTGTAATTATTAACAATATATATATGTGTATACTTAAAAGTATTAAATGTCATATAATATGTGCATCATTTTGTACAACTAACAATACATTTGTAGTCTCGCATTGCCAGACCTATCTCCACAGCGCTGTGGAGTAAGGTCTGGCTACACCACACATACATTCTGGGATAGGAGAAAGAAATAACCACTCTGGGTTGTTTGCATTTCTTTAAACCAATCACAAACGTCTTGGGCGGCAATAAGCTCGGTGAAGCAGCGACAGTGGTCTCGGGAAGGAACTTGTTTTGTTGGAACATTTTCACCCTGCGAAAGAAAATGCCACATTCTATATTAAATGCAGTTAACTGTTCACACAATACAGTAACGTGAGCTATTTAAATTAGCTGGATACATAGTTAAACGTAATTTGCTCTTACCAGTGTATCACCGCGTGTACTTTGTCTACTAAATGCGGTAAACATATTCTTTGTAAATCTTTACAATCCTTCCACGAAAGAACCAAGCAGGCCTTGTTGCAAGATCCAAATTGTCTTTAAAACTTTCCGTTTTCAGCGTGTAGCTTGTTAGCTCAAAGTATGTTGTCGTTTTCCAAAAGGAAGGGATTTTCAGAACGGCAACACTTAGAGAGCAGTCAGGCAATTATCCTGGAAATGTACTTCTGTTGATTCAGACTAATACATTTTTGACAGTTTTAAGGTAAAAATTACCACATTTCAGTTTAAGTAAATAACCCATCAGTAAGATATAAAATAACACTAACACTTGGTCATATCAACCCATTTGTACTTGGTAAAGTTAACCTAGTATTGCATCTGTGCTATACTGGCATAAACAAGGAAGACTGCAAGAAATATCTAATCAATGACAAACACTAAAACCAAAATCCAACTAAATTTGCAGCACTAACGTATGTGACATACAGACGCAGAAATCAGTACAAAGATACTGAAGGAGGACTGAAAGAAAAGCAGACAGACACAGGAGAGAAGTCACACTGACAGACAACTGCCTCACCTACAGTTAAAAGACAAAAAAGGCATCCAGGTGTGTGTGGGGGTGCGTGTGTGGGGGTGCGTGTGAAGACAGCGAGAGAGACCGAAGGAAACTATGCAAAGAAAAAAAGGAAAAGCAGAGTAGATGTAGACACAAGATAAAAATCCCATGTGAGAGAAATCACAGATAGAGAGGAAGGATGAGTGAAGGGGGGTCAGGCATGGTAGTAGGAGGAAGAGCAGAAGTCGGGGTCAGCAGTGACAGACCTCTTTTCTTTTCTCTTCTTTTAGATCTGTCCACTTTAGAGCATATTCAGTGACCTTTCACCTTAGCCCTGATAACCTCGTCCCTTCCTGATTTGACCTGAATGTTGTCTGCCATGTGTGTGTGTGTGTGTGTGTGTGTGTGTGTGTGTGTGTGTGTGTGTGCGCAGATGCAACCAGTGATAATAAACCAGACATGATGAGAAGATAGATTCCTGAGACTGAACACAAACAAACTGAGCGTTCACCAGTCTGCTTGTGGGTTTTTCACCACCTCACAATTTAGGTAGCAGGGCCTCATCATGCAGGTATAAAACACATTAATTACAGTGTCCTCTACCAGCAGGCTCTCCTCGATATGTCTCTCTCTCTCTCTCTCTCTCTCTCTCTCTCTCTCTCTCTCTCTCTCTCCTGGTTTCTCTGGTGAGCAGCGACAATGTAAATATTGAGTGAGCTCAAGCTTCCATATGGCAGCCAGCGATAAAGGACAGAGCGCGTGGGAGACGCACATTCCGCCACCAACTTCCATTTCCTGTCTCTCACCCACCAGGTCTAACTAATTTCACAGATGACCACAGGCCTCTCGCAGAGGAGACCTGTGTTAGCATCAAGTGTGTCAGTTACTGGAACAGATGGGTTTTTTAATTTGGTGATGAAGTGAAGTGTGTGAGTAAAGCTGATGTAAAAAACAGCCTGATATTTACACTGAGGGTGGATAACATGTACGGCTCTATGTATTTGTTTTTGCAAAATTGCCTGCCTCAATCTGCCCCTTGAGGGATAAATAAAGTATTTTAAATTGAATTGAAATATGTAGGACCGCAACGAAAAATAATGCGATTAATCGGTTTGTTAATTTTGTTTGTTTTTGTTGTTTGGTCTGTGAAATGTCAGAAATGAGGGGAAAATGCCCATCACAAGTTCTCA
This sequence comes from Perca flavescens, assembly GCF_004354835.1. Lineage (NCBI taxonomy): Eukaryota > Metazoa > Chordata > Actinopteri > Perciformes > Percidae > Perca > Perca flavescens. The sequence continues at coordinate 14,920,165 of NC_041333.1, forward strand.
GAGCCCAAGGTGTCCTGATGATGATCTCTAAACATGTTTGATATTTGCATCATTAGATATAAAAGAGGCGAAAGCAGCAAAGCCTCACATTTGAGAGGATGGAGTTAGCATTACTGCATGATAAATTACTTCAAAGTTTAAAATTAATCAATAATGAAATGTGTTGGAGACAAATTTTCTGTTGATTGACTAATAGAATAAATGACCACTTGTTTCACCACTACCTCTTGTATTGCAAGCCACTGCTTTCCATTAGGTCCCTATAAAATTATAACATAGTGTCAGATACATAATGTGGCCTTAAATGACGAATATCAGAATATCACAATGATATAAAGGCTTAAATAACACTTTTTTATGTTATTTCGGATTTCATTGTAGGGTGTTCTTGTTATTCTGTCCACCCCCTGCAGGATATACTGTATGGTCTAGCCTGGGTAGTGTAGCATCACTTGGCTGGGGTCAGCTCTGAATAACCTCAGTTTCAGTCACAGTATTTTAAAATCTTTGTTAAAAAAAATAGATTTCAGAGGGCTGCTGCTTAAATACTAAATTAACATTTCTATTAGAATATTAGACAATTTAGTTATAGAAGAAGGGAAATAAACTCTATAAACTGACCCACCTTCCTTTAGGACCCTAGAAAATCCTAACATTGTGTCAGAGTAGTATTATCAGAATATTACAGTGACGTACATAACACATGTTGTGGTGATGTATTGCATTGCATTATACTGTAAGGCGTTCTTGTTATTCTGTCCACCCCCTACAGAGTATAGCCTGAGTGGCATGTATGAGCTTGGGTCAGCTCTGAAAAACTTAACTTTTAGAAAAGGAAAAAAAAAAAATCTGATTTTAGAGGGATGCTGCTTAATATAACAAAACAATATCTCTAGGCTTATATAACAGCAGGCCTGTATCTTGTTATAATCAGGCTTATTAGGCTTCATATTAACTGTGTAGCCTATAAAAAGAAACATGAGAAAAAGTCAATAGTAGGCCTGAAACAGGCCTACTGCGGGCCCAGAGAGCCTATTTAAAGCCAACAGTGGATCGTTGTGCAGGCTGCGTAATGGACTTCATGAATGGGAGTCGGCATCAGCCTCCTGCTGAATGGCTGACAGCTCCAGGTCCAGAAAGCAGGAGATGAATGGGAGTCTGCGTGTGGAGTCACGAGTCGGTACACTGATTTTTGGATCATCTCGAGCGGGGCCTGTATACATCAGATCAGATCACATCAGGCCCTGAACCATCCTGTGACTGACCAGACTTTACTCCCTCAAGGCTATTAAATGGATTAGCGGAAAAGCCCCTTTTACACCGCGACCCTCCTCCAGTCCGGGAAGCCTCACCCACAGTCTCTGTGTTCAACACCTAAAAACGAGCCGATATTGCACTTGTCCTCTAGCATCAAAAAGCCGATTCTTAACGCAGGATTCATCACGAGAGGCTGACCGTGCATGGGGATGAATCGGGTTTAACATCAAAACACAGCAGCCTCCTCTGCCTCCTCAGCACCTGGAGGTTTATGTTGCTGTTACCCTGATGCTGGCCTCTGTCTACTGACACAACCTTGCAAGATGTCTAATCAAAAACGTCAGGATGGTCCAGACGCGCTAAATAAGAAATGAAACGCAGCAGCGGCTCTCACCTCAATGCAGGACTGGTTTCATGACGCTGGTGTCTCTGAGGGGATCCTGGTTTTGGTTTTGAAGATGTTGTTTATTTAGGATTAAACATGTTTTTCTTTTTCTTTTTTATTCCCTCTTCATCTGATCTTCTCCTCTCCGGTTTGTACGCGCTCACTGGCGGCCAGCTCTCCTTCCATCTCTCCGCTCGACGCACTGTGCTGCTGTACCTTTGGCTCTGCTGTCCACAAGACCACTGACAAGTCAGAAAGAATCAGAAAAAAATACCACTTCCGGCAAATACTTTCAGAATAAGGTCTGAAGCTGCTGAAAAAACGACAGACCTAGCCTAAAAATGTTTATTGTATTAGGGCCCAGTGAGCTGCTGTCACTTTAGTCGGCCCCAGACATCCAGGGGGGACAAAAGTCCCATTTTCATTACATCTTAATGGATTTTGTTGCATAACAATAAAAATAGTAAGAAAAAAATCTAATAAAAGCAAGTACTGCAACTGAAACATAAATAGGCCTATAGAATAGATACAAGTTACAATAAAAAATATTTTAAAATACTTTACAACATATGAACAATATATTTTAAAATGAACATACAGTTTTGTGCGGGAATGTGCAAAATACAATTTTAATTCATTAGTAATATTTACAATTGGAAATGTTATACTCCAAATTTGTTGAATTTTAGACTTCCGAGTGACAAATGCATGTTTAGCTGACCGGCTGTACATTGACTTAAAAACAGTCTAACCTTAGCACATTTTCCCATGATTAGTACAAAATGACATCCAGGCACTTTCCTAACAACTGACTTTTATATCAGCTCCGTTAATTACTGGGAACTGGTCATTACCTTTCAGGTTTAGCAGAGATTGGTATAATAATGCAATTAGACAGAGCTCAGTTAAGGGACCCTTCCCTTAACTAGAACCCTTCCAAAGGGTGTTTTTAGTCTTGTATTTATTTTTATTATTATAGTCTAAAGTTTTAAGAGCTGTATTATTCTGCAATGGTGTAGCCTATATTCTCAAATAAAGTGAACTGACACACAGAAACCTTGGGTACTGTTAACCTGGTTTCCATTAGACTTAATTCTCATTTCATTTAGTTTCTGTTTCGTTTAATTTGAATTACAGAACAAATAGAAAATGTGGGCGATGATTCAGAGGTGTGGAAACAGGCAGTTGTTATTCCAGGATTAGAGTACTGGTTGATTTCTGAGGCTTTAAAGCTGCCATATAGTTGACTGTGTACTGTTGTTACTTATTGACAACAAGGTACATACAAAATGCATAGGAAGGCAGTGAGTCACATAAGTGAGGGTGGAGGGTCAATGGAGACCCAGCATATAGTATCATCATTATATGTTGCATGTGAACATTTTAATGTAGGAGATTTTTACGTTTTCATTTAATTTTGGGGCCTACACCTTTGACAAATACAGAAAATGAAATAGCTAAAACTAACTCATGCTCACTTGGATATAGCGAACAGAGAATATATTGTGGTTTAGATAAAGACCTTTTGATTCTTGGTTCCTGAAAAGCTGCTGACATTTTAAAGAAAACCTACCAGAGCTCTATTCAGCCAGATTAAGCAACCAGAAAAAAATCATTTTGTTGCACAATATCTTTTAAATAATGTGGTGTCACTATGGTATTTCCTAACACGACATGAGTCTGAAGGCTTTTATTTTGAAGGCACAATCAAGTACTGTTATATTCTGTGTGTCTCTTGACCGCAGCTTCCTTCACTGGGGGGCACGCGCGTGTGTGCGTGTGTGTGTGTATGTGTGTGTGTTTCACTGATCTATTTAACAAACTGCCCTTAAAGGAGCCACGCCCTTTTATTGTTGCCATACAATACAAGAGGTCCTATGTGTGTGTGTGTGTGTGTGTGTGTGTGTGTGTGTGTGTGTGTGTGTGTGTGTGTGTGTGTGTGTGTGTGCCGTGCGTGCGTGTGTGATAGTTTATATTAGTAAATTAATGAATATATAAAAGAAATATAATCATATATAAATATTTCTTTCAGACTGATATGAGCAGCTGTGGCTCAGGTGGTAAGAGTGGTTGCCTGCCAATCTGAAGGTTGATGGTTTGATCCCAACCAAAGTGTCCTTGGGCAAGACACTGAACCCTGAATTGGTCCCGATGCTGCACCATTGGAGTGTAAAAGGGTGTGAGTGTTTACCTGATGAGCAGGTGGCACCTTGTATGACAGCCTTGGCCACCAGCATGTGAATGGTGAGTGGTTCCTGTACTATGTTAAAGCACTTTGAGTAGTTGGCGCTATATAAATACTTTACATGATATACTAAAAAACTTTTACATACGTGTGTTGTTTAGCCAAATGAGACTTTTTTCATGTGACTCAATGATGTTTAGCCCTCAGTAAGTGGCTCTGGTGTAGCACACCTTCACTACTAATCCACTTTGAGAGGATTGAGTCTGTGGCTTTATGTTGGGGTTAAGGGCTAAAATAATAACCTGGTGGTAGTGGGAGAGGACGAGCTGCTCTACAAGGTTGCCACCTAATCCGAGGGTTTCCTCTTAAATCAGCGCTGTTTTTCAGTCAGAGTGTGGCAGACTGTGATCTTGTTTTGCCAACTCTTTTCTCAGCTGTTAAACAGCTCTAACCGATCTCTTTGATAATTAGCAGTAGAGAAATGATTCAACGAAAGCATGTGATTGAAATATTGCCAGTTTTATGCTCAATGTAATGTACTGAATGAAGCAGCTCAGGGTTTCCCAAACTTAAAACACAAAAGAACACGAGTTTGGTTATGTGTGATTCTCTTAACATAAGGAGATTTTACCACAGTTTAGTAAAACAAATGTATAAATATTTTAAAATATCTAAACCTACTTCCTGTTACTAACTTGTATATTTTCCTGGAAACCCTTTATACCATTTCTTTGGGCCTTATATTAGGAACCAATGCACATATGTTTCCCTGTGAAATATTAACATAAATCTAATGTAGTGAAATCCGTTTTGTGAGAGAATGATCAAGTAAAGAGCTGCCACCATTGTTGTTTTTATTATCAGTGCCATGGTGACGACGGAAACCTTTAAGCTCGTTGTTCTCAATTCAAACCCAGAGTAGAGCGAGAAGCTGCTTAATGAAACAAAAAGAGACCTGGGCTGGGCCAGGGCTCTCTCTCTCTCTGCGTCTCTCTCCAGAGACCCTCGCTTCTTATTGATCCTCACACACTTCCTGCCGGAAGGATGAATCAACGAGCCTCGGGGGGCGGGGAGGTTATCCACACACCCGTCACGGTCTCTCCCACATCACTTCTACTTTTTAGTCCTGTCACTTTCACATCTAAATCCCTTCATTCAGCCATCAACTTTAACGTTATTCCTTCTTAATTCCTCTCATCTCAACCCAAAAGGTCACTGTTTTCAGTCTTCTGGAGCAACTTGCCTTTCTTTCAGTACAGTTCAATGGCAGAGCAGGAACCCGTAACGCAGCACTACACACAAACAGCACGGCTTCCTCTGTGGGCGCCATCGATCAGGAGTTCAAATATATACCTCATTTAGACTTCAGAGAGGTAAGACAGACTGAAAGACAAAAGAGGAAAAAAGAGATGCTTTTGAGCTGATTTCCTATGAAAGCATCTAAAGTGGTTGAAATGGAGATTGGCCTCCTGAGGCTGCTTGAGGATCAATGTGTCAGCTGGCTTTAATAAGAAACTGCCCCTCACTGTCTCTGGACTATGAAAACACATCGTTGAGGGACACAGAAAACTCTGCTTGCCTCTGAAGATGCCAACATGGGTGAGGCTTCCATCCCATGGCTGCACCCTGCGTTTGAAAAAATGTGTGAATGTACAGTCTGCACGCATGAATTACTGATGGGAAGCTTTTAAATATTGTAACCTGAAGCTTTATAGAAAACACGAGGAAGTTAAAGGTGCAGTGATCTGAAAAGGGAGCAAAACCAAATGTTCCTGACAGGAGGTAGGCCTACTGTTTCCATGATGCATAGGGGGTGCCCATGTCGCTCGATGGTGTTTTAAGCCCCCAAAATCGACTTCAAGGCAGCGCCGCGATTGTTGACTTCAAGGCACCTAACCCTAACCTTAACCATTGCCTAATCCTAGTGCCTTCCAGGCAGCGCTGCCTGGAAGACAACATTGGGGGCTTAAAACACCAAACACCGCCCATGTCCACTTCCTTTCCCACCACCAACAAACCCTTTTGATTTAACATCTATCTTTTGAAGATGGGGCTGAGCGTGGATTGAGACACAAATTTGCCTTGCGTTAAAACAACGCACAAGGCTGCATTGGTGGGGGCGTGTTGTTTAGGATAACGGTAGTCTATATCCACGACGTTCCACTTCCGGGATTGCTCCTGGGCTGCAGGAAATTCTGCTGGATGCATGTCTTTTCGCCGATGTCCATTTCCTTCCGCTTTCTTTGTGTTGGAATGTTAAACTCGGGTCGATTTATGAGGACTAATGGTTAACTGTCTCCTCAGATCTCTGCAATGTAAATCCCAAAAGCTAGCGAGACGATCTGTCCAATCTCAATTTTCTCTCGCAAGACTTAAACAACTTCTGAAGTACACGTTCCACCATAACAAGTTCCTTCCAGAGGCTCTTTTGCAGCGGCACCGTGCGACGATTGTGATTGGTTTAAGGAAATGCCAATAAACCAGAGCGCATTTTTCTCCCATCCCAGAATGCTATGTGGATTAGTCAGACCCTCCTTTGCAGCGCTTTGGAGGATGGTCTGGCAAAGCGAGACTAGGTAACGGTAAGTCGATGAAATACAAGCCAGGTGAAGTAAGAGATTCATGTGTTTAAAGGCTTACCAGACGTAAAAACACGACACAATTGTTTATAATACTCACAGACAGGATTTTAAAACTCTTAGGTCATGACAATCGCAAGATAAACACTAGAAATACTCCATTCACGTTACAAAGTAATCTACCAAGAATGTGCACTTGCATGTATGTGATTGACCAACGCAGCACATTCCCAGATGACGTCGAGTCTGGTTCAACTGTTTTGTTTACTCAAAGTCAGGATATCTGTGACTCTGTTGCTTCTATTTGAAACATTCTTTATGTAATCTGTCTCCCGCAAGTGCCCCAAATTTCTGGAAGTGCAAAGCTGAATGGAGTGACATTTAATGTAATAGTCTTTCAGAGTGGCTATCTATAGCCACTCGATTTTTAACACAATATCAACTAAAACAATTTAGCTGTTAAAACATTTGGACAAAGAACACCTCTAAAAGACATCATTAATTCATGTGATTATTGTAATAATGTGCAACATATTGCAAGCAGTGAACCAGGGGCTTTTTTTAGGGTATATATATATATATATATATATATATATATATATATATATATATATATATATATATATATATATATATATAATCTCTGAATAACAAAAACGTGTTTGTGTGTGTGTGTGTCAGATTTCATCACAGTATCAGAAGTGTCAGTCACACTTTCACTTGATCTGATCCTCAGATGACCTACTGGTGTGTGTGTGTGTGTGTGTGTGTGTGTGTGTGTTTCCTGTGTCAGCCTGTACCTGAGGTTGTGTTTCTCCTGCTAAGCTGGCATGAGATGATGCACGATGTGTGCAATGATGTCATCCAAGCCACTCTCCTGGAGCTGAGCCCAAGATAGCACAGTTAACCACAGTGACACTGTAAACAACACGAGGAAACAACAGGAAGGAAAGCACGTCAGTTAGTCTTGTGCTGAAAACACATTTCAATAAACGTCATGGTGCATCAGAAAACAGAGGGGACAGAGGTGGGAAGTACATCACAGGGGGGCATTTTAATGTGGAACGGGTACTTTTACTTTTAATACCTTAAGTACATTTTGCTGTTAATTCTTTAAATGTATAATGCAGATTTGTTTTACCTGTAATGAGTATATCTTTACATTGTGTATTACTATTATTTGAGTATGTGAATATTTCTCTCTTTCTTTTCTTCTGACATTATTAAAGGAACACGCCGACTTATTGGGAATTTAGCTTATTCACCGTAACCCCCAGAGTAAGACAAGTCGATACATACCCTTCTCATCTCCATGCGTGCTGTAATGCTGTCTGACGGCTCCAGCATTAGCTTAGCCCAGCTCAGATCCTGCAGGTAACTGGTTCCAACTAGCCTACTGCTCCGAATTGTGACAAAAGTGACAAAATAACACCAACATGTTCCTATTTACATGTTGTGATTTGTATAGTCACAGCGTGTACAAAAAACAAGGTCACATGAGACACAGCCATCTTCTAACAGTAAACAAACCGGGAACTATATTCTCAGACAGGCTTGCTGCGAGCATATCACTCCGCCCAAGTACTATATTCTTCCGCCTGAGAATATAGTTCCCGGTTTGTTTACAGTTAGAAGACGGCTGTGTCTCATGTTACGTTGTTTTTTGTACACCCTGTGACTCTATAAATCACAACATGTAAATAGGAACATGTTGGCGTTATTTTGTCACTTATTCGGAGCAGTAGGATTACTGGAACCATTCACCTGCAGGTTCTGTGCTGGCCTGATGCCGCTGGAGCCGTCAGACAGCATTACAGCACGCACGGAGATGAGAAGGGTATGTATCGACTTGTCTAACTCTGGGGGTTACGGTGAATAAATTCCCAATAAGTCGGCGTGTTCCTTTAAAACCCAATGTGTTGAGTGGTAACCCTTGTCTTTCTCATGAACTGAGCACAACTGACAAAACAACCATATAGCATTGTTATTACACCAAATAAGGATATATTGCATGTTTTAGAAGTCTTAAGGGCCACGCATGAACAAAACATATGTTCCTTTTTGTTTGTTTGTTCTCTCACAAACAAACTGCTCCAACATAAGAAATAGAAAATTGACTTACCGGTATTTAGGATGCGGGAGTGCTGCATAAAAAGTATGGTCACCTCCAATCACAGATAGAGCATATGAAAATCCATTGTATATAACTAGGTTTTACTCTCTGAGGCCCCCATACAGAAAAATGTTTGTAAGCAATTCTGATAAAATTAGAAAAACATTTTAGTATCAAGCTTATAAAACAGTGTGTATGTTTTTTTAGGCCAGACAGAAGATCTATTTAGAATTGAGGCTGTGAATTATATCATTTGAATATGTTAATCTTGTGTTTTTTCTTTGTAATGACAAGTAAATCTTTTGTCTGTGAATTAACGTGATCTAAATCCACCCGTCACTTCCTATCACCTTCCCCAGATGAGGTGAGAAGAAGGCAGGGTGGGGAGGGGACTGTGGGGGGAGGGTCACGAGAGAGAGAGAGAGAGAGAGAGAGAGAGAGAGAGAGAGAGAGAGAGTGAGAGAGAAAGACCACTCCATATTCAGCATCCGGACTAGCTGATCCGGGATCACGTGGCCGAGTGATTCACCCAGACGATGTCAGAGCAAATCAGAGCGCAGGGGAGCATTCAGCATGGAGCCACCTGACAGAGGAGGCCTGTTTCCATAGCAACACCCATGGGGGGAGGGGGGTGATGTATAGGGGGGGTAAACTGACTGCATGCAGACAGAGGAAAGGGAGAGAAAGGGAACATTTCCAAAGGGGATTATGACTGAATGATTTATCCAAAATAAAATGAATGACACCTCCCAAATACACAAACACAAACTCCCTTAGCAATCCTCCGTCTCTCTCACACACACACACACACACACACACACACACACACACACACACACACACACACTCTCTCTCTCTCTCTCTGTATCCATGCAACAGTCCTCTGCAGTTTATGGTCTGAGTTAAGTTACTTAGCAGCGACACAAAGGAGAAAAATCCTGAATGGTGTGTTGGCTCTATGAATGCACTGAATGAGATTTTCACAGACAAATGAAATGAATGAACAGGATGCCTCTGAATGGGAGGGATGTCTGGAAGGAAAACATCTCACTTGCCAAGCTTAAGCAGGATCCATATGAAGTGTTTACATAACACTTCTGATCTGCAGCTCCACAGGCTCCTCTGAAAACAGCTGGAGCTGAGAAAACGTCACTCATTTAGGACATGATGAACAACAATTTTAACAATTGTCACCTATGAAGCAAAAATTCTTTGGTTACAGCCTCTTTATTGTGATAATGCACCTCTTTTCGCTGGGTAATATCATTATACACTGTGTGGGCCGTAAGTTGGTGGTTTTAAAAATGCTGAGGTCATCATGAGTCCAAATTTCCCACAGCTAACTTTCTGACCTGCCACAAACCAAACTCTTTTTAAGTATTTAAAGACAATTAAAAAATGTCAAATTTTTTTATCCATTTAACTATTCAGTAACTTTTTCTAAAAATTGTATTACCCTACTTTATAGTCTAAATGATATATATATATATATATATATATATATATATATATATATATATATATATATATATATATATATCATATATATTGTTTAAAGCAGTGTCAGCACCACAAGGAGTCTGGACGGGTTTGTCCCCCTAGATAAAAAAACTAGATTCTTTAAAAAAATATTTTTTAAAGAATATTTTTCTGTTGTTGCCAATGTCCGGTTTGCTTAACAATCTTTGGATTGTATCACACATAGTCATGTAATTCCGGTGGAGCAAACTAAAAATGTTTATATTAACTGAATGTACTTAGTTTCTGCCTAAAACCCGTGGAACAAATACCAGAATCCATCTAGAAAAAAACCTAACGTGTAAACGTAGAACATAAACTCCTCCTCGTGTGATTAAATGCCCAAAGTCCCAGAAATATTATAGGAGACAAGACCTTAATGTCCTTAGTGTTTTTTTCAGACATAAAGAATTTGAGGATGTGACCTTGGCCCTTTATAGATGAAACAATAAATCAATGAATCAAAAAAGAAAGAAAAGAAAAGCTCCTTGCTTCCATCTAAGGCTATCAGTTGGGACAACGGCTTCACCGTTGGACAACAGATATTATGTTCACACAAAGAAAAACACAGAACACATACAAATAGGATGTTATTTGCTATAAAATCAACAAAGTAGGGAAAACGGATTAGGTGATGTAGGAGGAAGCTGCAAGCAGACACAGACAAGATAAGAGGAACTACAGTCAGAAGAGTCAGCTAAATAATTCATATTCATATTAAAGCATAACTTTACTGCCCTCTGCTGAACCCATAATGGAAATGAAAACTCTATGAAAGAAAGATTGAAATAATGCACCATTATCTTCTTTTTTAACTTCTTCATAAAAGGATAACATTTGCCCCTTGGAACTGCTTCAAAATAAACATTAATTATGCTGACACCTCCAGTGTGCTGTCATTAAAGGAAGCTCTTTGACCAAAGATCAGTCCACGTGAAGTGACCCGTCCCCTGCAGTAAAAATAACTTCAGGCCATTAGGGTTCCTGAAGACTTTTGTTATTCCACAGATGGAGGTTGTTAATATTTATGGAGCTGTCGATGGGCAGCCTGGAGGATCCGAGGCGAAGGATATGGAGGAAAGAGAGAGATGGAGACCGGCGGGAGGATAGGGGAAGTAAAAAGGTGTGTGAATCCAAGGTTTGGGGTTAAAGGTGAATGGAGCTCCGGAGGGAAGAATGAGGCTGTAATTGTCCTGAGTCTGCTGTGATTGATAAGAAAAAAGGGGCTTAAGATAGAGGGGAAAGTGGAGGAGTAGCGTGTGCGTGTGTGTGTGGTCTGTCAGCCTCGTTAGTCTTTTATGGCTGTGAGCTGAGGTGCTCTTTAAGAGGAGGCTCTCATGAAAAATGCAGTCAAATTCAGTCATACTCAAATGCAGGCAGCTATGGGACTGCTGAGGCTCGAATACGGATCAGCACATTTATTACCTCTCTGTGTGTGTGTGTGTGTGTGTGTGTGTGTGTTTCAGAGCAGACAGTCAGTCGCTTCCCCTTCTTCCTCCTTTTGGTTCAGCTGTTAAACAGACCTTTCCTCACTGAGTGCTCACTATCAGCCCACAATAGTCTCTTTGCAATCATATGTAAGACTGCTGTATTACTATTTATTTAAATGGTAATGCTGGTGTAACTCTATATTTTTCGTATTGTCAAAAAATCCCATGCAAAGAGTGCATTAAGTGACTCAAGACTTCCCCAGTGCCTGGGATTCTCAGGCCATTCATTCCTACTGAAGACTAACTCCACTAAAAATGGGTAATAACTATATACTTTGTCTCTGTCATTTCCTAAAACACATGGGCACTGTTATCAAACATTACTAAACCAGGAGTAAATAGTTCATTTATTGGGGACTATTTTCAGCTGCGTATTGATACACATTTGGTGCTGGATAATGTGGCCTAGCTCCAGCAGTAGGATGGTGTATGTGGGATTGATTCAAAATAAACTGCAGTGCCCATGTTCATCCTAATAAAAAGGAACACGTCACACACACAGTGCAACAGCGTGGCTCATTGACGCACGTTGCGTCTTGGTTGTCAGCCACAAAAAAAAGGTAGGCTTGACAAAAAAAAAAAACACACACTTATCCCTAAACAGCAAATAAAATCTTGCTGCAAAGTGCAAAACTATTACCATTAACAGATGCTAGGATCATGCACAAACTGTAAACCCAACATGAACTTATCCATATATTGCCATCTTCACACACATCTCAGAATGACACCCTTTTAAATAAAAATTATACAAAAATAATTAATGCACAGTCTTTATTTGGAATATATATGCAATGCCAGTCAGAAAAGAAGTAAGTAAGCAAGCAGGTAAACATGCACAGTAATCGGTCTTGGAGAACGATGGACTCCGTAAAAGTTAGTGTATTACTGCTGTAGACCCTCGTGTCTCAATCTTTTGATCTCTTAATAGCAACTAACAGTAACAAGGTGATTCCTGCGCCAAAGATTTATGAAAAGCTTAACTTACCAATGAATCAATCATATTAGTCAAATCTCAGAGGAATGACAAGTAAACATATCACTACTGTATATATTGTTCCACCACCATTACCTCTTAAAAAGGACCACCTCCTGCTTAATAACCCACATTTTACAGTGCACTCTCCAATCAGACATACATTATAATGTTAATCATATTCGCTACAATCTTATACCAACTTTGTCTTTATTGATTAAATGATCTAATTATTCTAAATTCCAGCTAAACCCAGAAATAAAAACATCACGACCCGAATAATGTGGTCCCTTTGGTACAGGAAGATAACCTGAACCTTAACTTCATTAAATTTGTGCAACAGCGGCACAGATTACATTATGTTTATTAGGTGATTAATGATTAGTTTTTAGCATTATGTTAAGAGTATAAGAAGGAAGTTATAGTTTTGCTGGACTTATATATTAATTGCAACTTCTTAAAGCTCAATAATCTAGAAATGGAAAGAACCTCTTTTTGAATCAATAAACTGTTTGATTTACAGTTTACAGCCCTAAACCGCCCCCTAGTGGAGATATGAGCTACAGCAAGAACAAAGGTAAAGCCCCGTCTTCATGAGCAGGTTGATTAGGTAGACATGCACGCTGCTGAATGAAGAACCACCTTAAAGGTTTTGTTCGTTCTCATGGAAACGGTGGAGGTGGTCAGAGAACCTGGGAGTAAGAGAAATGAAGACAATCAGAAACCTGCATCATGTACACGCTAATGTGATCAAAATGGCAATTCATACATAATGTGATATTAGAAATGTTCCAAGATTCACAGCCCACTGCTGGATGAACAAACTCACTTTTTAGCGCAGAAGGCAGAGCAGTCTCTGCCGATACTCTCGCTCCAGGCAGTCTTGTACAGCACCTGAAAGAAGAAAAAAAAATGACAGTGAACAGTTAAGATGACTGAAGCTGATGACACAGGGCCGTTAATGTCGTATCAGAAGCTCCTAATGGCTGGAAAGGAAACCCACCAGGAAGACCAAACAATGCAGGAACAGGGTGTAGAAGAACGCAACAGTCCTGGCCACCTTGTTGGAGAGAATCACACGACCCTGAGAGACCCAAAAACACAATCATTCAGTTCAACCAAACACATAGAGAGTGGGTGGGTGAGAGTGTGAGAGTGTGTGTGTGTGTGTGTGTGTGTGTGTGAGTGAGTGTGTGTGAGTGAGTGAGTGAGTGTGTGTGAGTGTGTGGGTGAGTGAGTGAGTGAGTGAGTGAGTGAGTGAGTGAGTGAGTGAGTGAGTGAGTGAGTGAGTGAGTGAGTGAGTGTGTGTGTGTGTGTGTGTGTGTGTGTGTGTGTGTGTGTGTGTGTGTGTGTGTGTGTGTGTGTGTGTGTGTGTGTGTGTGTGTGTGTGTGAGAGTGTGGGAGTGTGTGTGTGTGATTGTGTGAGAGCGTGTGTGTGTTTTTGAGTCTTACCAGGCTCAGAGTAGCTTTATCCCAGGGGCTGAGGCTCAGGTATCGGCGCTGACGCTCCTGCAAACAGAGCGGTAGGCCTCAACAAAAAAATACGCCGTCTTTGGAGAGTGTGATTACATGCAGACCATGTTTTGTCTCAAATAAAATGACACTTTTAGATGTTTTTATATTTTACATACTGCCAGTCTGTGGTGTTTGGTGCATCTGCTTCAGTGAGTTATTTTGAGTAATGAGGTCTAATTTCCCTCCGTAGAATACTTAATTTCTTTCAAGTTGCCTTACCGACCTTTAATTCAGCTCCTACATATCCCAGAATTATTTTTAACAAAGCCCAAAAAATGAGATAGGCTTGTTGCTTGTATCCCATCATCATCAATTGTGGGACAGCAATAAAAATGGCAATAGTGAAACTAGAGGTTTTTGAGTCATCCCCTTACTCATAATGACTAAGCTGGTCTCTTATTCTCAACAATCATAAATCATTTCTGGACTGTTAAATGTCAACAAATAAGAACTTGGCCTTTGATTGTTTGGTCAGTTATCGGAGTAAAAACTATGAGAGTAAAGCAGACGGAGATGGCAGGTGGTTTCAGAGTGTAGTGTGTATGTGTGTGTTTTGAAGGTGTGTGTCTTGTACCTTCTTGCTGAAGGAGGCAAACGGATCCAGTCTCTCCTCGTACTGGGAGGAGTAGCGCATCACTGTGTCATCACTACCTCCAGCCTACAGAGCAGAGAAAACACACAGATCTACATTTTCCTGCATAATATTTTAGGGTTCAGATACCACAAAAAAATAAACAATAAAATAAATAAAGATGTAAGAAACAATGTCACCCATGTAGAGTACATTCACACACACACACACACGCACACACACGCACACACACACGCACTTTGCCAGGATAGCTCTGCAGGAATTTGATTTTCTCGTAGAGTTTGATGTTGTCTGCTCTCAGGCTGTCCAGCTCATTCTGCAGTGCCTGCATGGTCTGCTGCATGGAGCGATTCTCCTGCAGGGGACAGAGAAAACAGAGATGAGAAACGAGTTCTCCCAGAAAAAGACACAGGAATACAGTGTGCCCCTGTGTGTGTGTGTGTGTGTGTGTGTGTGTGTGAGAAAGATTGTGACTCACAGCTTCCAGCTCCTGATTGCGGGAGCGAAACCTCTCCCTTTGGCTGGAGATGATGGAGAGCAGAGAGTCCATCTGGCCTTGAGGAAGCTCCGGATGGGGGCCTACGCCTGAACCTGAAGGTAACACAGATAAAAATAAAAACGTATATGCCTTAATTTACTTTGTATATATTTGAATTGCTAACATGCATTGGTCAAAACAGAAGTCTATGTGGACCAAACTGTGAATAATTTTTATTGCTTTCACACAAAATGCATTCAATGACCCCAATTACCGAAATCCATCCATCTCTTTTCTCATTCATACTCCACCACCTTCAAAACCCTATGTATCTGCAGCGCACAGAATGATGAAAAATATTGTGCACTTCTGCAGTAACCTTATTTAAATATATAGATATGCACAGATATAGAAAATACGGTATACTGAAGCACATTTCGGATTCATTCTTGTTAGACAGAATTTAGTACAGTCAAAGTAAAAGGTGTTATTTTTATTCTATAATGAAATACTGATTTATGTGAAAAATCATTCAAATGTTAAAGATAAAAGTTCATCATTTTGGTAATGCTCCCTGTTAGCGTGTTATGAGTGATGATGTCTGCTATCTGAGTCAGGATTGCTGCCAGTGGTCGAGACGTGTTTAAAGTGTGACGATGGTTTGAGTTTGAGTGAGTTTTTGGAGGTAAGTTTAACTGCTTGGCCAAGATGCATGTTGATAATGCAGTCTGTTAGCCTAGAAATCTAGACGCACCCTAGCGGCAGCAAATGAAATGTAAAAAAGATGGCTGCTGCTGCTGGCGAACAGCGGTCTTTCTAATTGGCTTTGGCCGCGACTCTGGAAGACTTGGAGTTAAGCACTGAAGTCATTCTTAAAAAAGGAAGATGTGCCGACCGGATATGGCAAAAGTTTAATCTATCAACTAGCGTTGCTCTGGTTGGCTATGAGTGCAGAGGGAATTTGAAAGACAACCGTTTATCCCGCCCCTCGGATTGAGCCCTGCCAACGGTGAGTTCCCAGACCCAACATCTTGATGTGGGTCTGGCTTGTCAGGCTATCAGTCTGTATGAAGAGTTTTGAAAAAGTTGTTTCAGTATATTGCCCGATGCTCATTAGCAATTGGAAAAAAAAAAAATTGAACATGCATATTTGGTCATGTTGTAAGATTAACAATACTTTTGAAAACGGGTAAACTATATTTTGTGGCTTAAATGTGATGCTATAATCTGTTTTATTTGCAGACAGGCTGTGTCAGTCTCACTGTAATGAACGCACCAAACACTAAAATCGCTCTAATCAGGCAAGTTTGCCATATTTAAACCGATAAACTACCTCATTTCAAGTCAGAGATTTCAGGGAGCACTGACACCACATTCACATGCTCTCACCTCAAAGACTTTTCAGTGTGGACATTTCACACAAGCCTCAAAAGCTGGTTGATTAATTCAAAAGAGTTTGCCTTAGTTTAAAAAAAAAAAAACACAACTAAAATGATATAAAAATTTACATTTATAAAAAAAAAATTAGACACAAATTGAACGCAAGCTGAAAATGTTTAAGCTTGAGCAAGCCATTTGATTATCCCAGGGCTTAATGAAACTGCTTCATAAACTTTCAAAAATGAGAGGAACAGGGAGACTAGAAGGAAATCATGTCTAATAAGTCTCTGATGAGTTCTGCCGGAGGCTGAGCTGAACAAAAAAACACATGCATACACTCCCACTGACAGTCTGTGCGCCTGTTGCTACATCTGTACAGTGGATAGAGTACACTGGCCGTTTGGGGAAAATTAACTTTGCTTTCTGTGTGAACGTTAAATTAAAGGTTGGCATTTAAATAAAAAGAAGTATATACTTAATAAAAAGGAGCACATCATTCTAAATTCTGTGTGCACTTAATAGTACCGATTCAAAAGTGCCATATAGGGAGGCTGTTGCAATTTTTCTCTCAGTCAAGGGGAGGGTCCAAAGAAACTACTGTCCCAATAATTTTTGTACAGTCACTTAAAAAAAAAAAAAAAAAAAAAAAAACTTATGATTCTAGGGACATACCAGCAAACATGGCAGAGGCCTCTTTGATTGGCTCTGGGATGTTCTCCATGTTGCTGACCTCTGACCCGTCAGCATCGGGGCGTGGCATGGAGGACATGGCCTGGATGGTGCTAAGGTCGTGCTCCAGCTTCAGGATAAGCTCCTTCTGCTCTGCACTGGTTCGCACGGCAGCCGAAAACTCCATCTGCAACTCTGTATAACGGCCTGTTGAGGGCAGAGAGGAAAGAAAATGTGTAAATTTCTTCTTCTTTTTTTTTTTAATAATTCAGGTTTCTTGTTTGTCTTTAGATCTTATTTATAGTTCCCAAAATAACTCACCTGTGGAGGCTGTAAATGGCAGAAGCAGTCCAATATCCACAACATGACTGAACCCCCTTTGAGATTACTGCTACACACTCCTACTTTCTGAGGCTTTCTAACGGATCTTTTTCTCTGAGAATACTTATTTCACCATCCATGTGTTCAACAAAGTACATCTTCAACAAGATTTTTGGCAAAGAAAAAAAAAATAAAAACTACCACAGCACACTTTTAGTATTTGTATAAAAGAGATTTACTTCAATTATCCCACCTAGGGTGCATGTGAATAATAATGATGATGAATCAAATGTCAATCATAACAAATACATTGTGAACGTTTCATACAGTGATATTGCTTTTCAATGTTGTAGAAGGGACTGTTTTACAGTGCTGAGAACAAACAACATGATACGTTTAGTAAATAGAAAGATAAAGAAACAATGATACATGAGGAAAAACGAAAGTGAGGGAGACCCCCAAAAAGGAGAAAAAAGCATCTCAGGAGTGACAGAAGTGCTAGGGAAACCACTTTCAAAAAAACATCTTAACCATCCCTTTACAGTCATGCAGCCTTTTGTACTACAACACACATGTACGCGCACACACACTCACAAAATAAGCAGTGGGAAAAGTTATGAGAATTATTACTTACACATTGTTGATGACAAGGTTGGAAAAAAAAATCATCTAAAAAAACCACTCTGAACTCGCTAAAGCCTCAACAAGCATCTTAAAGCTTTCCAAAAGGATGAGGGGGGGGGGGGGTCATTTGGTTGTCAGACTACACTGTGGTTTAAGCTATGGGTGAACTGAAGCGACGACACAAGGTAGCAACATTCAGAAAACTGTCAGCAACCTTTCAACAGAAGTGGATATCTACTACACTATTTGGCTTTTTGCTTCCTCTTTTAAGTCTTGCGAGCGTGTTTATCGCTCCAGAGTTGATCTCTGGGTGTTAAAAATTGTACAGTTAAGCGTGAAATAACTGAAGAGATAGGAGGAAATGGTTAAGACTTAAAAATGAGCTGGAGCCATTGTGAGAGCGAAAAAAAAAAAAAAAAAAAGGTTTTTATTTTTCCTTCTCCAAAGGATGAGTGTATTGTGCTGTATTATGTGTGTATGTATTACTGAGTGTGCTATGCATACAGCACCACTGATTCGGAAAGTGTTGTCTTACAAAACCAACTTCATAAGATATATTCTAAAAGTATTACAAAAACATCTGAGGTTTTTCCTTTCTTTTTTTTTTTTTTTTTTTTTTTTCCTGAATATGGTGACCAGTGCTGCTGTTCGGGCTTCCATTACAACTAATATGTCAAATGAATAACCACTACTTCAACAGATCATACAGTAAAGCTTTACGACTTCAGAAAACATGATATGATATACAGCATCTGTTACACCTTTACAATGTTATTCAACAGTGTATAGAATCATCTGATTTAAATTTGTAGAAAAATATCTGTGGATCATGGAAAAGTCCTGAATCGTCCCTTCTCTCCTCCTGCCTTCAAACAAAAGCATACTGTGACAATAGTGACTCAAAAGCTACTTGATTGACTGTATTTACACATATCTTTTCCAAATAACCATTAGAATTGGCACACGTCATTATCAATACCTGTAGTGCCATTATTAATGTCACAGCAAACCTGACACAAACAGAAAAATACAAAATGCCCTATGAATAAATTCAGTGTTATTACAGTGTACGCTGTTTCTGCATGCTTCCTCCTTCATTCAATGCTCTGGCCTTTCGCTGCTAGTTAAGGTATATGTACAACGTAAGAAATGCATTGTGGGAAAACAAACATCTGAAATGAGACCCGGACCGATATGTGTCTGCAGGTCTGTCATAAGAATACACACGCTCGTTTTTCTCCTTTTACTCTTTCACTGCACTCCAGGAATTATATACAACCCTCTCCAGAGAGCTGAGAAAAATCGACTTTTAAGTACCAATATGAAGTGTATGAGAAATTAATCTGGGTCAAGATGTGGGATATATTATGAACATATTGGGTGAAATCATCTACATCTAATGACATCACTAGTTTGGTGCCCTGCTTGGCAGTTAAAGGCACAAATCTGATGATCTCACATGGTTTAGGTGAGTTGATGGATCTGGCTATAAAATGGCAAATGGGTTAAGTGCTTATATACTTTACAGTAGCTATTCCTCCCCATTAAACATACCATGGTTGTCCAGTCCAAGCAGTCCAACAGAAGGCATTATAAGCCTTCAGTACTCCGCAGAAGACAGATGTTTCACATCAGTCGTCCACAGGAAGCGCCAATGTTTGAGAATTGTTTATTTTTTTTTACAATTATTCGATACACTGGCAAATCCAATTTTAACTAATGCATCTTAATGCAGTGCAATGAGGTTATCACTATCTTTTGACAGGCTGCCAATATATCTGGATGCACATTCAGGGAAAGGGGAGGTTTAAGGATGGACTGAGATTTTGGGATAGAAACCAAAACAGATGTTTACTCATAATATCTACAACTGTACAGGACAATGGCCATTTCTGTCACACAGTTTAGTTTGAAATAAGAAGCGACTGTATAAGAATACAGTTTATCGTGTAGAAAACATGGGCACAGCTATCTTATGTTAAAATTTTAGTGTTCGGATGCGGAGAAGAGTCTGTGCTTGGTTCACAACCACTTTTAAAAAAGGCATACATTTCCCAGGATCCTGGGATCGTACTCTGTTGTAGTGTTTACAGACCCTGTCCCAAATATGTCTTCAAAAAAGATCCTAATAAGTGCTTTTTTTTTTTTTTTTTTTTATGGACTGCAATATAAATTCTGCATAATCATAGGCTGGCTATCTGTTCAATCTGGCGTAACACCCCTGCTAGCTGGTACACTTCTCTAATCTCAATTTGGCAGATATGACCTCTTTCGAGTTAACTTGTGTTTTCAAGTTTAGGTAATTTCATTTGACCTATTTGACAAAGTGTATATGTTAGGACCTGTAAATGATGTTGATGTGATTACAGAGTGGGCGAACTCTATCTAAAGAAAGCTGCATGCCCTGCCGAGCGTTAGTGTTGGGCTTGCCCAAGAAACAGCCAAAATTATTATCGGAGGACAGAAAACAGGAAAAGAGATATGCCATCATATGTTCACTGATCTTGATATGTCCTTTGATTCTAGCTAGCAATTTAAGAGCATAACTGTTGTGGTAAAAGCTTAATGCTTACGGGAGCATGAACTGTAGCAAACACATTTTTTTTCAAAGCTATTGAAATGACACTAAACTTTAGGATTCATGAATATACAAACAAATGAGAACTAGTACATCTTTGTAAATATTAACCAATACTGCCGGCAGTCTATACGTCTAATAAAAATGTTACTTGCCCTCAGGAACAGTATAATCCCTTAAAAAATAGACAACTCAAATGATAAGACATTAAATGAAAAATACAGCACCTATAAATAAGCAGAATAAAAACCAAACTATAAATGCAAAATAGCAATAAAACCAAGCTACAGTAAATCATAGTATTACACTACTTTGTGAGAAGATTAATGTAATGGTAACGCATCAAACAGCTTAAAGAAGGGTGTCAGTTGTGCACTAGTAGTGTGTGCAAGTAGATACGAAATATGACCCCACTCATTGGAAACACTGAACACTCCTCAATCGCACGCACTTGTGCACACGCATGTATTGACAGGCATGTGTGTACATGCACCCACGCAAACACGTGCACACACACACATACAACACACACACACACACACACACACACACACAAAGGGGAGGCAGTAGGCTGACAGGCACTGAGGGCTTGTGTGGGACAGGGAGGAGGTGATATGCCTTATAATTTGTAGTGTATACAGTAGAATTCAATGCAAAACATCCCTGGATACAGGATAGACTGGAGGAGAGTGGTAACTACTCAAACCAGGGTTGGGGTGAATTCACTTTGACGGCAATCAACAGAAAGTACAGATTCATCAAGTACTCTATGTTGCAATTTATTCAGGAATTTCATTGTTCATAATCTACTTCTTAAATTTAATTCTGAGTGAATTGACCTCGACCCTGACTTACATGCAGGCAAATACAAATGCACACAAGACACACACGCACACACACACACACACACAAACATACACACACTCTTCCTGATTTGGCCTATAAAAAGATGTGTGTTTGTGAACAGAGAAAATATGTTGATGATGCAGACACACTCGCACACCCAGCAGGTCCAGTGCTGGATAAAAGCTGTGACGTGCACAACCTAAAACAACAAGAGACACGTATAGTATCACCATGTCAGACAGCTACAGTACTACGTGAATTCATTGTATCGTATTTCAACAACGCAACATTATTCCATTGTAATTGTTTTTTTCTTTTTTAAAACAGCAACTTGTTATTCTCTTATTTTCTGTTCTTATTTTGTACTAATTAAAAATGTTTCCTAAAATTCCCTATTTTGTACTCTTTAGAGTCAATAGACTGTGCAATCTCTTATTGGCAACCAAATTGCAATATCAAAAAAAAGAGATCATCCTTCATCCTTAAAAGAAGGGTCTAAAGGAGGCAAAAACAGGGTTCCCTCCATCCTTCCTCTTCAGATGAGTGCGTGTGTGTTTGGGAGGAATTAAGAGATCCTTCTGGCCATCACATGGCTGTCAGCAGGATAGGATATGGGACACAACGGGTCAAAGTTCATCTCTCTTACATCAGTAACCATGGCAGCTCAGCCGGCAGGCCTTCCACTACCCTCTTAAGAGTGTAGGAGTGAGATTAAAAAGAAAACATGCTGCCATTGAGAAGAGAACACACACACTTCCACACCATTTTTGGGTGTGTATACACACACACACAAACAGGTGCACACTGACACAACCCCTAACATACAAACACGCACACACACACACACACACACACACACACACACACACACACACACACACACACACACACACACACACACACACACACACACACACACACACACACACACACACACACACACACACACACACACACACACACACACACACACGCAGTGAGTGAAAAAGGCAAAGGGTTTGTAACAGTCACTCTACAGTGTGAAAAATGAGGCATCTCACTGAGTGAGGGGAGGTTTGTGGACACTTGGGAGGTGAGAAGAAGAGCGGAAAAAATCTCCTTTAAGAAAGTGAGAGTTCTTGTAAGAGAGTTCCTGTCTCTATCTATCATCTATCAGTGTCTATCACTGTGACAGCTGCTGTGTCAGGCCTTGCCTGTGTTACGGAGTCCAGGTTTCAACCCCAGCTGTGGGTCAGACCCCAGCTCAGGACTAACCAGTCTGGTGCACCAGTGGCTGGTGATTGGGGGAGGTACAGCAGGGCCGGAGGCCAGCAGGACGGCTAAGTGCTTTTCTCAGTACAAAAACAAAACTCCGTTTAAAAAAAAAAAAAAAAAAAAAAAACGAGAGACACATAAGTTCTCTTATTTTTGTTCTTCTAGGTATTCAGTTAATCTTCTTTTTAAGGGTTTTGCCAACCACTCTTTGTTTTCTTTCCTCTTTTCGGGAAAGCTTTTATGTAATAAAAATGGCTGCTGAGCTTGACTTTGGCTGTGTCCACTCTCCAACTGGAACAGAGCAGGAGGGGTCCAAGGTTAGAGGTTGTGAGGTTATGAAACAAGAGGGATGAAGGATGGTCAGGGGGAGCTAGAACTCCCACTCTGAGGGATCCTCTTTGCTAGCAGCCTTCTCCAGCCTGTGGATGATGTTATTGAGATTGGCTGCTTTCTTCTTGCGCAGATTGTTGTCCCTGGGGTTTCTGGCAGGGCCAGAGGCTGGGATGTTAGTACTAGAGGCAGAGCCACTGGAGGATGCCTCTGTGAGGCTGAAGAGCCCTAGTCCACCCTGTCCACAGCTGGAGCCCGGCCCGGCAAAGCCTGAGGTGGTGCAGTCTAGCTGGTCAGGGGAGTTATTAGAGCCCCCTGCCTCAGACTCGACCTCCATGTCGTCTTTGCATGCTCCTCTGTGATCCTCCAGGCCAATGCCCACTCCCTGGCGTGTCTCCACTGTGCCCTCAGATTCTGTCCCATCACAGCTGTCCCCCTCTCCTGATTTGGACCCGCGCAGGGAAGGGGAGCCCCCCTCACTGCCAGGCCCTAACCCTCCAGCTGCCTGGATCTCCTCTATGAAGAGCTCTCGTCGGATACGTGACCTAGTAGAGACACACGAGTTCAGTCACGCTACTCAAATCCTGAAATTCAATTTGTCAGACGCAACACATCTTACATTTGATTTTCTATCCAAAAATTGTAAGAGTGCACTGATGTTCTCTGATGTGAACAGGGCAGCAACGAAAGCCCTTCCTTAGACACACCCATTTATTTAACAATACAACATGATCTATTATAAGCATACACATGTAGTCAAATGCAAAAACCTTTCCAGAAAACTCACTTACACACAGATAAGGTCATGAACTGCAAACCTAGAAATTCATTTCTATAAAAATACTGCTTTATGGAAATGGAATTAGATTTGCTTTAATTATATCTAATGGCCCTTGAAGAACAGCTCGTAATACAAACACTAGACCAAAATGGGTCAATATTCAAGTGTGTCTTTTCCAAATGCTGACCTGTAATTATGGAACCAGTTGATGACCGTACTGGTCTTCAGGTTGAGCTGGGAGGCCAGCTCCTCAATGGTTTTGGGGGAGGGATAGGGCTTCTGCTGGTAGGCCCTTTTCAGGGCCTCCTTCTCCTCGGGGCCCAACACCACCCTGGCCTTCTTCAAGTGCTGCTGTCCCGGGCTCTGCGAGCCCTGGATGTAATCAGGCCCCACTAAACCCACGTCGACAGAATGGCTATCACTCAAGGAGCTCAGCCGCCTCTTCATGTAAGCTGAACAGTGACACAAAACGAGAAGGGGAAATCAGTACCTCAGAAAATACATTTATATTATTAATAAATATGGGGAATATAAACAGCAGTTAAAGAGTTTGGTTATCTATGTCGATGAGCATGACATTTGACAAGCAATCTTCATGTTAAGTACAACTATAATGGATCAACCTAGTTCTAGAGATGTATTAATGAGTTATTAGTTAGTTAATTAGTGGACTACTCGATTAGTATATCATCAGAAAATCAATCACTTCCACTTTTCCATCTTCTCAAATATGATTATTTGCTTGTTGTTTTTTCTCTTCTATGAAAGTAAATTGAATATTTTTGAGTCAACACAAGATATTTGAAGGCGTCACATTGGACTGATTGACTTGTTCACAGTTGTCTGACATTTTATAGACCAAACAATTAATCAACAACATAATCAGTAGATTCATGAACAGTGTAAATAATCATTAGTTGCTGATCTATATTGTTCAGGCTGTTTTGGAATATTTTCAAAGAAACGATTTCTATATTTTCAAACAACATTAAACACACTGTCCTCGGACACTGTTCTAAACTAATCCTGCCATCCTCTTCTACGGCCACTAGGTGGTGCTATCGCCATTCTCAGGAACTTTAACAATAAATGCATCTCTTCCATTTTAAAGCAAACAAGCAGCACCATTCACTCGGGGCACCAGCAGCTGAAAATGAACAGCTCATGGCAGCTTTACATGAGGTTGACATTTTCTCAACCCCAATACACCCTGCCAGATATATTAGTGTTGCAGGAAGAAAAAAAACCTCAGAGCAAGGTTAGACCACTGTGAAAGTTGTGTGCTGCCTCGCAGGCTTGTACCGCAAGGGTGAGAGGTCAAATATGGTTACTGTAGACTAGGTCCATGTCTTTCCTCTGGGCTCTGCTGTCGGCCAGGACTAGTCCCCGTTGCTATTTGGATGCATTACTTTGGGGTCAATAATCTGAAACAAAGTTGACTGGAGAGTAACCCCACCCGTCCAAACCCCAAACACACTGTTGTAAGGTCAGTTTTGTTTTTTTGCCCTTGTGCGTAGCCTGAGATATCAGGAGGGTAAACGGATCCCGGATGCTTGTGCCTACCGGCAGGTTCAAATATGCGTATCCCTTCTCTACGGAGAGAGCTTCAAGTGGGCAGTCAGGGGTCACTGGGAGGCAGCAGGGAGGGTGAGGCCTTTTGGCTTTGCCGATTCTCAAACGCATCATGCAAACAGAAGGGACCAAAGAATGATGGAGTGGGCTATGGGCTAACAAATGATAAAAAAATAAATAAAATACGAGCTTATAGACACTGGTGATTATTATGATGACGATGATGATGAAGAGGAGTGCTGATGACTGTTAGTAAGCAAGCCCCCGGCAGTCCCCTAGCTGTCACATCTAATACAGTATGTGATGTCTGCAGTCCTGATTGGTACTGACATCACACCAAGATGACTGTGATATGCACAACATGCTCTGCTGTCCTGCACAAAGGATATTGTGTGTGCAGATGTGCATGGGTAATTCAAAGGCTGCTGCTAGTGGGTTTTTTTTGTGAATGTATTTATAAAGTAAAGGCCTGCTTAAGCAAGAGTATTTTGCTCATTACTTGCGAAGGCCTGTTGCTCTATATGGAGTGTGCATTGGTTTCTCGTCATTGAGCTTTTACTACACACCTTTCTTCTCCAGGCGTTTCATGTCCATGAGTTTCTCCACACTGTGTGGGTCCTGAAGCCAGAGCTGCATGCGGACGAAGGGCTCTCTGCCCTTCAGGCTGAGCTTGTGCCAGGGTTTGGGCCTGGCCAGCAGGTCTGAGACAGAACCCTGAGTCAGACCCAGGATAGTCTCCCCAAACAGACGCTGGCCTGGTTTGGCGAGAGAGAGCGGAAATGAAAACGGTCATTTCAGAGAACTGATTGAAAGGTTGAATAATTCATCATTGGGGAGGGCAGGGGAAAGAGAAGGACCAACTAAACCGCACAGAGAGCACCTCCTGGGTTTCTTACCGAGGTTATTATCCGTCAGCACCTCTTTAACCTTCTTGGTGATGGCGTAAGTATCAAGCTCAGGGGACATTGCGACCATTTCCTGGATGCTGAGACCCGAATGACCAGGAGGAGGCAGCGGGGTACCGGGCTGAGACTCCCCACCTGAGGGATCCTCAGAAGCAGGTTTGAGACTGGAGGACTGTGAAGCGAGTGGATCCCCTGTGAGACCGTTGACAGACTCCTCAGCTGAACTGAGGGGTGACTCTGGAGCAGGGCTGCAGCTCGCTGATGTCTTGGGAGTACCCTCTGCTTGAAGAGAACAAACGGGGCGAGAATTATCACACGGGTTCGAAGAAAACAGAAAACAGTTTCATCTCCTCTTCCTGCTGGGTTCGGGAGGGACTTCAGTCATAATACATCAACTAATTTAATTCCTGTTAAACAAACAGCAAAGGTGCTTAAGTTTTCAGATTGAAGCTTTTTTGGCTTCCTCCTCCTATTCCTTCATCTCCCTGTCTCTGTCTGTGTAGCACTGCTGTGCAGCTCAGCAGGCTGGAAGAGAGCAGTCATGAGGAGCTGTCAGTGTACATTAGCTGCTGTTTACACCCCCAGAGAGTAAGAGAGGCACGCACATGCGCATGCACACATACACACACACACAGACCTGCCATCTGGCGCTGCAACACTAACTTGTCTATGACATGACAAACCAGCAGCTTGCTGGCTGACACAGCCATAGCACTGAGGATGGGGGGATGGTGGGAGGAGGAGGGACGGAGGGTGGAAGGAAGGGGAGGGGAGGAGAGGGTGGATTGTGTGAGTGACAGACTGACAGTAACAACTAGCCACTAGCTCTAATCAGGCTTTCAGAGTAATGCTCTAGCCCAAAGAGCCTGGTTTTGTGAATATATATACTCTGTGTGTGTGTGTGTGTGTGTGTGTGTGTGTGTGTGTGTGTGTGTGTGTGTGTGTGTGTGTGTGTGTGTGTGTGTGTGTGTGTGCGCGTTTTGTTTACCTTGATTCTGAGCTGGCTGGATGTGTGTGTTTTGCCCCTGGTCTCCATTGAGCCACGGCTGCATGCGGAGGTATGGCTCTCTGCTCCTCTGGTTCAACTTGTTCCACGGTTTGTGTCGAGACAAACTGTCACTCAATATTCCCTGAAAACACACAGACGGAGCATGGCTCAGACAAGAAACCACTGTAGAGTGAAAGTGGAGGAAAAAAAAAAAACAACAGAGTAGGGCAGAAGAAGCACAGACACAAGCTTTTGTTGTCGTGGTCTCGCCTTACCTCTTTGGAGTCCTCCTGGTTGTGGTTCTCCTCTCCTGTCTGGTTGGATATGGCCCTGCGGGGGTCTGTATGCATGCTGCTCCACCATTGCTCTCTCCAGTAACCCACTCCTCCAGAACTTCCAGAGCGGGCCGACCCCTCAGAGCTCCGACCCAGCCTAAGAGCTCCATCAATAGACATGTCAATCCCTGAAGAAGCCCTGCCTTCTCTCTTTACGCTGGAGCTGAAGTCCAGGATGGGAGACGGGGATGAGGGAGAGGACAAGAGGGAGCTGCTAGGCTTCTTGAGAGAGAGTGACAGGGGGTTGTAAGGGGGAAGGGGAGCGGTTAGCGAGGAGCTCAGGAAGTCCCTCTGAGATAGTGATGCAGAGGAGGAAGACGAAGATGAGGCTTTGAGGATGGGCTCCAGTGCAGTCTGTTGGGCCTCCATCTCTCTGCGAGCTTGCTCTAGGATGGAGCGGATAGCCTCATCTGATCCGCTGCCACCGCCTCCCATTCCGCCTCCCATTCCGCCTCCCATTCCGCCTCCCATTCCGCCTCCTCCTTTCAGTCCTGTATATGATGGTTGAGCATGGGACAAGTCTGTTGGAGGAGGAGAAAAAGAGTGGTCATGAGACACACCGACAAACAATCACAGCCACAATGTATCATCTTAGACGATTCGATCCCTCTGGAGGTTAGAAGAAAACTACGACGCACCAGCTTTCTGCACCTGCAGCTCTCTTTTGGCCTGCTCCAGAATGGACTTGATAGCCTCATCTGAACCAGCCTCTGGGGTGCGGACGCGGGCGGTAATGTTACCTGGAAGGAGAGGAAGAGGGAATGGGAGGAGATGAAAAATCTTGTCAGATTAAGAAGCAGAGATAAGCCACTACAGAGCAGGTGAGGAGAACAATAACATAGCTTATAAGAAGAACATCAAATAATTACACCATAGCACAGCACAAAGAACAACATTCCCACCACTGAGCTACAAGGCAACTACACTGGAGGGATTGTCATAATTTCTCTGGCTCCCTTTGGAGCTCACACATGCACACGTGCTACAGGGTTCGTACAGTAAATGCTCCCCACAGAATAACAATTACCGATAAAATTCCTAAATACACATGCTGGCTTCTCCTTTGACGCAAGCCACTGGAACTGTGCGGTTACCTTCAAGGCACATGTATATCTGTATGCCTGCCCGCAAGTTAATAAGTGCCAACTCACACGCACGCACACAATAGATAGAGTTCAACCCAACACAAACATGCCACACAGACAGAACGTGCTAAAATCTCTGTGTGTGAAGGGGACAGACCTGTGTGTGAAGCTGTATTGGAGAGGGCTCTCCGCTTCGGAACATCCTGAAACACTCGGCTAAGCTGGGGCTGGCCTGAGCCCTCTGTTAAAAACAATATACCACACACTTTGTTACAGCACTGGTGTGTTTTTTTTTTCTTTTCTTTTACAGCTAGACTATATGGTGCCCTATAATGATCTGCAAATATATGGAATGTGTGGATACTTCCATCCAGTGCACATTATAGTACCATAAATGCATTGATCTTCACCATCTGTGTCCCCAGCAGGAATCAAACCTCTACCTCTAACAGGAATATTAAACTACTGCACTAATAGGAAGTATTAAAAAGGAGGCATATTAACTGCAGCCTTATTTTTTTTTTTAACACAGACTTTCGCTAGGACTAGGGTGGTTATATTTGTGTGTACTACGGAGACCACCTTCAATCAGAAATGTCCTGATGCGTTAACAAAAGCAGGCCCAGGCTAATCGAATCTACCCGTAGTTAACAGTACCTCTGCCTTCCTCCTAGTTCCCACCGATCAATACTATTGATGTGTGAAAGGTTTCGGTATTGACCACGATAGCTAGGAGAGGCTCTTGGGATCAGTGTGTGACTAGGAACTCACTCAAAACACACAGGTGAGGCACAGGATGGGAGTAAGGAAAGAGAAAGAAAAATAAAAAGTTAGTCCATATTGACAAGCTAATCAATGGCTCTGTGCAGGCCTGTACACATGCAAGACACACACACACACACACACACTCTCACTCTCTCACGCACGCACAGACACATTAAAGACACACAGACTCACCTCTCTGGCGTCCCTGGATGCTGCGCAGCGCGAGGATGTTCTGCTCATCGGCGAGGAACTGCCTCATCTTGTGGAAGGGCTCCTTCCCCCGGATGGTTAGCTTGTTCCACGGCTTTGGTCTTGCCAGGATCTCACTGACCGAACCCTGGGACAGTCCCAGCACATAGTGGCCAAACACACGCTGGCCAATGTTGTGCTTTATCAGCTGCTCTTTCACCTGTCGGGCAATCTCTGCCGTGTCCATATCCTCCCCGTCCAAAATACTTCCTGTAGTGGCGTCAGAGTGGCTGGGCGACGGGGATGGGGCACTGCCAGCGGTGCTGCTCCCGTTAACAGGACCCATGTCTGGGCTGGCTGGAGGCGGCTGCGGGCTGCTTGCTGCCAGAGGGATGGCAGCTGACCCAGAGCCAGGAGTGGAGGTAGGGATGGAGCTGAGGGTTGGGGTGAAGGGGGTGAACAGCAGAGCCCCACTGGGGATTCCAGACGACTCCTGCAAGGCTTTGGAGTAAAAGGACTGAAGCAGCTGCCGCTGGATCAGGGAGTTCAAAGCCATCTTACCACCCACCAGAGGGAACACAGGGGAGTAGAAGTCCTGTCCAATGCCCGTAGGACTGAACGGGTGCGTTTCGCTGCTGCTGGTGGTGGTAGCAGTGTTGAGGTGGTCCGTATGGGTGCGAGACAGGGGGAGCTGGGAGGAGGAAGGAAGAGAGGGAGGGGGAGGAGGGGGCGAGGGAGAGGGGTCGTTGGGCATGGTCTCCTCCTTCGGCGTGGACTCTTCCGTCCCTTTTCTTCCGGCTGACCCTACAAGAAAGGTCAAACACACCATGCATTATGGGGGGGGAGTCAACAAAAAAGGGGTTCCAAAAAGAGAGAGGAAAAAAAAAATAACAAAAGTTGAAAGTTATCTTAATCAAGTCTTTTCCAAATTAGTGAACTTTATTTTCCTTTTTTGCCAACCCCCCCAGACAAAGTGCCCATGCATTTGTGATTTCAACCTTTCTTGTAAGCCACAGCCTGGAAGAAAAAAAGGACAAACAAAACAATTGACACTGTGCCACTTAGGCAGATTAGCTTGGCCCGGGGCTCAGTCTCTCTCTCTCTCTCTCTCCTCTCCCCTCCTCTCTCTCCAGGCAAAGTGGAAGTAACAGGACAGGGTAAAATGATCCTTAGATAGCAAATACACCATGCAAGTCCTCTTCCATGCTGCTGTTGCGGCGCGTTCCTAAACACTTCATTATTCCATTGTAGATGCAGTATCACAGTCTTTAGTTCATAAAAACAATACATCCAGGAAACAAATGGAGCAATAAAACTGAATTGAAAAAACATTTTTAAGGCTGAAGAGAAAACAGATGCATGTCACCAAAAAACAGAGACCGTACAGCTCTGCTGAGTGAAGGCCTTATTTCACTTCTTTCCTGAATAGTTGGACCGATGTCCATTCATACGTTCACCAAATCAAAGAGATATAAACTAGATTTCCTCAGTCTTGTAAATACTAGAAACCATCTGGATGGAAGCGCTGGGAGAAATATTATTCTAATGCATAACCATTGAGACCGTTACATGATTGAGTAAGACAGTAAGCTCCCCTTACTGTGAATGTTAATCAATTCAAAGCTATTCAACTATTCAAGCCTAAAGCCATGACATTTCAAACCCACAAACACTTTTGCAGAGGACAAGAGTTTTTTATGTAGAGAGGATAGTATGGTGTCCTCATTTTTGTGTACTGCAATTTTTTACTGTTCAGGTTGACATCCTGCTGCGGTATTCAAAGACACCAGGTATGCATTTTATTCCTCTCCATGATGTGTGGGACTAAAGAAACAACATTTCTGTACAATGACATAATTTGCATGTCTTTTGCATACTGTGGACCCAGTATTGCAAATCAATCCCAAAACATGAATAAATGGTTAAGTATTCTCAGAGAAAAAGGATCTACAGCCATATAGTATGTATGCACTAACCTGATGCGATGTCTTCATAGCCGTACCTGCAGCTGAACCCTCATCTAAGCTGCCATGAATAGTGAACTCCACTTCTATCGGTATTCTTTCATTTTTTTGCTGGTATGAGTGAAGGTTTTGCCAAGATAGCCTGGCCAGTGTTGATGAACCCAGCCCTTTCTATAAGCTTACATTCGGGCAGACTTACCGCTGAGCTCAGTGTTGGCAATGCGCAGAGCGGCGCTCTCAGACTGAAGACTACGGTTCCTCTCCAGCAACAGCACCTCCAGAGGTTTGGAGGAGTCCTGATGGAGGGGACAGGTGGAACGGAAATTAAAAATGAGACTCAAAATAACCTGGCTTTGGCCTCTCCCTTCAAATGTAAAATTTCTGTTTCATCATAGACTTAATATCTATTATTACTGCAAAATTATGTGCAGATAGATTGTATCTGTCACTTTTACCTGCACAGAATCAGATGTTCCAAACTCCATAGACTTGAGGATACTGAGGAGAGAGAGAGAGAGAGATATAGAGAGAGATTAACAAAAATCTATATGAACCTCGTACTAGAAACACACATCTACAGTGTAACATGCTAGCTATCCTATTTCTGTCTCTCTACAGACGAAGAAAGAATAGAGGGGAAGAGCGCGAGAGAGACAATATAAAGCTACAGACATACAAGCTTCACCTTCATTAGGGCACTCAATTGAGTTACACATCTTGAATGGAGACACGCATCTTGTTTAACATTGTTAAAGACATCAAATGCATGCAATAAATAGATCTGTGCTGGACACACACAAACACGCACGCACACACTCCTCTGTGTGTGCTCCTCACCTCAACTCCTTCTTCACCTCCTCATAGTCAGCTTGCTTCTGCAGTTTCTCCTCTAGTTCCTGTAGTTAAAGAGATGACATGACATCCAAATGAATTAGATAATAAAAGCAAACCTTGGATCTGTAAATGCCATATACTTATTTCAGCGACGTAACTCTAGATAACAGAACAGAGAGAGTAAAAGTGTGAATATAGTTAGAGGTGCGATCAGAATACACAACATAGCAGGAAAAAGACAAGAATACAAAAATGGTCTTATGAGAAATGAATAGCTAAAATAGTTAGAAACTAACTTCAATCTAATGAAAAGCTGTGTGTTCAGTTGGTACCTTGAGAACAGCAGTCTTGCTGCTGAGCTGCTGCTCCAGCTGTGTGATCTGGGAGCTGGTGGTCTCTCGGAGTTTGGTCAGGCTGGCCTGCAGTCTCTGGACGTCCTCCACCAGCTGGGCGGTCTCCCTTTCTTTGGCCCTGAGCTCCGCCTCCAGACTTGAGTGGGATGCCACCTCCGTCGGCTGTTCCTGAAAGACAAACAGAATGGCGGTTTAATTTTTCCAATGAGCTGAATAAAACCTATATGAGTACTTTCAGATACATTCAGCTGATCACTGCAGCGATCAGTATTCCTATGGCAGACAGAAGCTGATCAATGTACTGGTTATCGTTTCAAAAGGCCTCCTCCATGAGATCAATAAAAAGAGGTAATCGATCAACCAATCACAACCACCTAACACTGAGGGATCAATTAAGCAGATACTCTGGTGTGGCAGTCTGTCTTTGACTAAGCCTCACCTCTGCAGTCTTTTGAACAGGTTAAATCAATACACCAATCACTTATTGCCACCTTGGCAACCCTTCCTTGGAAATCAATAGCCCAGAAATCAATGCATCATGCCTGACCTATAATAAGATCAGTGATCACAGTGATCCATAAATTGAAGCTGTAATCAGCTGATCGCCTCTAGCATAAAAAGGCAGAGCAGATCTTTAGCCTATCAATACCTCTCTTTATCAGCCCTGCGGTAAAGCAGTGAAGCAGTGAAATGGGTTACCGTGTCGGGGTCGGCCTTGGCAGGGCTGCCGAGCTGCTGGGATTGGTTACTCAAGGACAGCTGCTCTCTGAGCGACTCCGTCTCTCTCTGGGCTGCTTCTGCTCGCTGGAAGGAGACGAGGAAAAGTTCAACAAGTGGAGATTCAAACATGGATGTTTTTTTTTTTTTTTTTGGCATACACACATTGCCTCAACTCGTCTCAATTTTCTGCTTGCCCCACAGAACCGTTGCAAACCTACTTAATACGTGTAGATGGTGAGAGCAGACCGACGAGGACAGTTAACCCAAGAAAGCAAAAGTTCTTCCTGTAGGGGCCATCGTGGCCCTTAATTAACGACAATCTGTCTTGTGGCAGCGACTTAATGGTCTTCGGAGGATGATGTTGTTGGTGATGAAACGGTACCAATAATTATCTCAACACTTTTCTTCAGCTCGATAATCTTTATGCAAAGTATACAGCTGAATTTGACTGCACTGCATTCCAAAAAGGCAATCAGATTAAAGTATTAAAGTTTTTAAATATACCATCTTCTTCTACAAGCCGACTGTGTGTCTGTATGAAAAGGAAGTTGCCCCCTTCCAGCTTAAACAAACACATACTACAGAGTGGCGAAGGGCAGAGAGGGCTGATGCTAGAGGGTGGATTTTTCCTTAATTGACAATATTAAATTTAGAGCTGGGAATTGAGATGATACCCGCTGCCTGCCTTATATTTATGGCCAAACTGCCATGCTCCAGTTGGGAATCATCTGCAACACTGGCCAACTTGCCATCATTAGAAGTTACAGGAGCTGATTCCACAGTGTTCCTAATTGCAACCATATTGAGAGCTGTTATTGACTGGGTGGGAGTTGGACTGCTAGGCTTAAGAGAAAATCCTGTTTTCCATTTTCTCCTTATAAAAGCGTATAAAAAGTCTGTGACTGAGCTGGAGGCCATGCTGTCAACCTCTGTAAACCTCAAATCACAAGTGTGAATAGTGTGTGTGTGTGTGGGGCATTATAGTTGGAGTGCTAACCTTTAGGCTAATATTAACATTACATGCCTATGCTACCCCTTCAGCCACAAATCATACTCTTGGGCTAATAATGAAAGTTAACAACAATGACATTAACAGATACCACAGGAATATTTACAACACAAGGGCAGAAGACGCTATGGGGGCTTATTTCAGCTGGGTGGGTTTAGTAGGTGTGTAATAAACATGTAAAACAAACAGTAGCCCTCACAGTGATAAGCAGGTCATCGTTTGTTAACGTAAGCCACATTTCATAGATTCTGGACATGAGAATATTTATATTTTAAAGGATAAGGTTGGTGATGTTCTTTGTTTTTGGTATTCTAAACAACCTATAAAAAAAAGACCAAAGCCAAGTGTGTTAGTCCATCTCTCAATACTTTCCAACTTTTCCCGCCTCTCTCAGCCACAAGGCCGATTGTTCTTTAAGTAAATCTTAAAGAGTCATGGATATGGAAACAATGCTAACAACAAATGTTACTCAAACAGGATTAAATAGTGCTTTTTTGTGGACTATTTTCAGCTGCGGATTAATACACATTTGGGGCTCTAGTGAATATTTACAGCAGCTGGATTGTGTATATGGGAACGACTCAAAATAAACTACAGATCCCATGTTTAACATGTCACCCTGTGCAACTTTGTGGCTCGCTGATGTGT
The DNA here is from genome assembly GCF_004354835.1 of Perca flavescens. NCBI lineage: Eukaryota > Metazoa > Chordata > Actinopteri > Perciformes > Percidae > Perca > Perca flavescens. The sequence goes on from NC_041333.1 coordinate 14,955,403, forward strand.
CGCTAACAGTTTTTGGGCGACAATGGCACAGAGCAATAAGCTATATCAGGCTTTGTTTTTCAGCTTAAACAGGCGATACTTATTAGTAGAATACATTCTTTTTGGTTTTGGTATTTTCAGGACATTTGTTGATGGGAAGATAAATATAGAATATCACTAGACTAGATCCTTTAAATCAAATGTACTTGCACCAGTATACATACATTTTCCTTCTGTGCCACTTTTTCATTTTAACAATTTCAGTTTAAGAACTCAGTTGCTTATTGTATTTCAATAATTAATACTTGGAGTTTGGTGTGACGGACAATGCCGTGTAAAAAACATTAAATTATGATGTTGAGTGGGTTACCTGATTGGCTCTTTCCAGATCTGTCATCACCATCTCAATCTCATCGGCCCTGAGAAAGACATTGACTGTTACTACAGAGGATGTGACAGTGCATAGACTCACGGAAATGCATCAAAACAAGGAATGGATAGATAGACAATTGAATCCCAGAAAGAGAAGTACACTCTGCACACATTACGTGTGTGTGCAATTGTTCGGAGAGAACACATTTAGAGAATGCCAGTGCCGTGTCCATTAAGCTACGGTCTAAATTTCACCTTAATCCACTGATTGTGAACTCCATAACCCAAACAGCTTGTATGTGTGCAAGCATACATGTATTTAAGTGTGTGTGTGCGTATCTGTGTGTGGGTGTGCACATGTAAGCCCCTAAACCCAGGCCACACTAAAACAGAGGGATTACATTAATAGAGCTCTAAATCCTAATACAGCAGACTAATCTGCTATGAAGCTGTGTGATTGTGTCTGACTAATGGTCTGGATGGAGGCCATGGTTCACCTCTCACTTGCTAGAGGTCAGGCAGCAGGCATACATCTCCATAACCCCACATCTTTTTGGACTTTGGAAAAGTATTTTAATAACCCTCTTTTCATGATTGACATGAATACCTGTCACTTTCCTGCAAACAATGACAGAGATGTGGAAGAAACTTCAAAAACAAAACTGAACACAGAAACACAATAAATGGTAATATTTATAAGACTTGCAAAAATTAAGTTACAAACTATGCCTGCATTGCCTTAATATGATTACCATCTTTGTAAATTAGTTGTCAGGGTGTGTGTGTGTGTGTCCCAAGATAGATTTTGAATACATTTTGCCATATGGGGAAGCTATAACAAAATAAAATGATACAAATCTTCACAGAACTTTGCAGTGCAAAGACACAGGGAGCATGCATGTATGCTTATTTAAGACATTCCTTGCTTATTAAAATACATGGGCGGCATTGAGTACAAAGATGTGAGCGCATATGCGCACTGCTGCGTCCATTAAGACCTTTTGATTTCACTGCAATCTTTTGATAGTGAACCCAATAACCCACGCAGCTTTTGTATTTGTGTGTCGCAGTATGAGAAACAGTGTTGTCCCATAGGCTTGAGTACTACTGATTTTGAATGTGTTTAACAAAACAGACACAGTTGATATTAGGTCAACATTGTGCCACAGGCAATGCAGCAAAAAGAATCAGATGTGTGTGGGAGAGCTTTTCACTCTCTACTTTTATTCTTTCCCTAACAGTTAAAAGGATCTAGTATGCATTTAAGCAACATAATAGTACACTACCTCACCAGCTTTTATCCTGTCTTAAGCTATAGTGTGCAGGACCCACGTGTGCACTCATTCGCTCTCCCGCGCACACAAATGTAAGGTCAGAGAGCCAACAAGCCAGAAAAGCTTGTAATGGAGAGCGTTTACGGGTAGTAATGCAACCCAAATACACCACCGCTCTTGCTCCAAATGTGATCATTTAATCAAAGTACAGATGCACAAAGTCTTCTTAAATAACCTTTGGATTTGGCTGTATTTGGGAATTATAAAGGCAAAGCTAAAGGCTGAGGGCCAAAGCAGATCACAGGGAAAGGATTTTCTGCATATCCTGATACAGTCAGTCAGTCAGGGCAGAGCAGGAACTGTCCATGGCCAGCCAATGGACACAGAGGAATTAATTTGTCAAACACTGAACAGTAAAGAGAGGGTCGTTTGTAATGATAAACCCTGATTTTAGGACACCAAAACATACCTACAAAACTATTTAGCAGCCACAGGGAGGAGCTATAGAGTAGATGCACAGCTGCACTAGAAATCACACACACACACACACACTCTCTCTCTCTCTCTCTCTTTTGTACCATGAAAGCCAATGGGTGCACAAGTGACATCAGTGAGTACTGTAGGACTTCTGAAACAAGTCCAGAGCCTCTAAGCCCGACTGTACTTCCTCCATCTCAGACAGGCCTTTTCATCTCTTATCATCTTTCTCTCTCTTGCTCCTCACTCAACAGCTCCTTTTCTTTTCCACCCTCTGCTTGCCTCGGTCTTTTTCCCTCAACCCGTTCCTTCCCATTGCCCTCCACTTTTCTCCTTTCATTTTTTTTTTCTTCCTTCCACCTCCCCCTCTCATCTTTCGCCCTCTCTTCCTCGGCCTCTGTCCTCGGTGCCAGCAGGATATTCCCCTGATTTAGATTTTCATTTCCTCCTCTATCACACTCTTATCCCTCTTCCTCACTGTAGCCTCCAGCCCCTGACTTGCTTTTTGCCCTCTAGCTTTCATCACTCCATTCCTTTTCTTTCTCCACATTGCATTTTCACAGCGTGTTACCTTGGGGATTTTAAGGAGGCTTAAAAAGAAGCTAGCTGTGTGAGATTGTGTGTGTACGTTGTGTGTGCCATTTTGTGTTTGTTTGTGCTAGAGATGGACACAGGCAACAGTCAATTGGCTATTCTTTCCTAATTATCAGCAATTAAAAGGGTTTTCCGAAAATGGTCACACACCCACCCACACCCACACACAGCCACACACACACAGCCAGCCACACACACACACACACCCACACTCCTGTGGGGCAGGGGATCAATATATCATTAATCTTTAACAGGGGCTAAACGGGTAAAACGCGGCCAGCCAGACCCTTACAGTGCCGACACAGACAGGGGGCTACGCTACATCTGCACGCACGCCTCCCGCTGAAGCTCACACACTCCGGGCACTGCAACATCGACCAAATTCTCAGGGAGTGTGTGTACGTCCGTGTGTGTGTGTGTCAGTGTGTTTTAAAAGGCAGATTACCCGAATGCAGCAAGAGGATGGAGGATTTGTCACGCAATGTCCTCCTTAGTGGAAAGTTTAGAGCAAGTGTGTGGGTGTGTGTGTGTGTGTGTGTGTGTGTGTGTTTGTGTGGAAAAAGTGCCTGATATGAATGAAGTTTGTGTTTTGCAGGGCCAAAATATACGCAGTCAAAGGGTTAAAAGTTTTGTTCAGCCAAACACTGGCGATTTGCTCAGCCAAGCAGTAAACGGGGGAAGGACTCCAAGGACTGGGAGGGTGCAGGGTTAGAGAGGGTTTGTGTGTGCTTTAAAGCGTTGCATTAAAATTTCAGATCACAGCACGCCACATAGTCAAGGACCCTGACTGCCTCAGGCTCACGAGTGAGTGTGTGTGTGCGTGTGTGTATTTGTATGTGTGCTGGCATGCGCTTATTGGCTTCTGTAAGCAAATGGGGCTTACTATATGTGTCTTTTCAAAAATGTGTTTTATTCTGACATAAAAGGAACAGACAAGGATGGAAGAAGGAAGTGGAAAGAAATTAGAGAAAGTAGAGGAGCTGCAATGTTGTAATGAGTAAAGAAAATAAATGGGGGGGGGGGGGGAAGGTTCTGTTAGACTATGAAACCTATTGATTAGTGCCACTACACTGCATGCAATATCTTCCCGTCGCCTTTCCTGTTACACTCACAAATGCACAATACAGGAGATAAAAAGACAATGTCGGTAGTCAGGGAGGTAGAAAAGGAGGAAAATAGTATTGTGAGGAAGACAGAAGAGGATCGATCTGTGTTTAACAGCCAATCAATTTAACAAGTCTGTTAATGGAGAGACACAGTGAGTTTGGGGGGCATAGTAAATGGGGTGGGGGAACCTTAAAAGCCAAGGTGATACTGTGCCGTACATGGTGGACAGTGTGCACATAGGATGCCCTTGACCAATTTTATAAATAGTCTTGGATTCAAAGAAAGAGTAAATGTTTCAAGGAAAAGAGTGATGTGTGTGTTTTGAAGAACACCAATTACCAACAAAACACCATGAAAGACTGTTTTTCTTCTCAGAATTTGAAAATTTTCTGAATGCTGGTTTGGGTGCTCAAGTGGTTCTGGCTCCAGCTACTAACCCTGAGGGAACAAAGAGTGTGAATGTCATAAAGTGCCACTTCACAGGGAGGAGTGCTGACATGGAAAAGCTTCTGTTCTCATCCTCGCCACTACTATAAGATCGATAATGATAGATGCCTACAGCTCAAGTAATTGAAGCCACCTTATCTTACAGGTCCTGTTAGAAGCCTGTGTGGCTTTTAGTCAGATCTCAAAGTGACCCTCGTCCGCCTCTACTATCATGACCCTGATGAATCAGAGAGCACTTTAGCCTACTCCACATAAACAAAAAATCTCTATTTTGGTGCTTGCTGTGGCTGCAAAACGCATTACGATCCCTGTCAGTATTTACAGTGCGTGGGTAACGTTGGGATTTGGAGGCTGCTGAGCGTTATGGGAGAGAATCCAGCTGTTTGGGAGAGAGAAGGGGGGAGTTTCCAGGCAAGGAGATTCACTAAACAGAATGATTATGTCAGGAATAGACTACGGAGGAGGGGAGAAGTCACCCGCAAACGCACACATAGAGCACCGAGAGACGTACTTTGCTGTGGATTCCTCGTCATACTTGGTCTTCAAATCAAAGAGCTCGGCCTGAGTTGTTTCAAGTGCTGTAAGAGACGAGACATGAGTCAAATGTGAATCCCAGTCAGCTTTCAAATTAAGAACTTCTATCAAAGTATTTAATTACACTTTTTAAAAAAGGCCCTGAAAAGGTCCTATTACAATTTCTACACACAATTTTCAAAGACAACAATTGTTGGTTATTTCCCATGAGAGACTTCTGTATTTGTGTCGTTGCTTGTGCTTTTCAACTTTTGACAGTGGTGGATTTATCTGCTCATGCTGCTAGGCCACTGTCAATCTGATCAAACCACACCCACCTAGTCCAGATGAAGCAGATTAGGTGATGAACTTCACTAGAAATGTTTTCTTCCACACACACACACTCACGCAGTGAATGAACATTCAATGAGAAATAACTAAGATCTGAGAACAAAGTTTTCAGAGGTTTTAAAGCCAGCACCACCTCATATTCAGTGTTAAGGGCCATTTTATCTGAGCTGGTTAAAACCATACACAGGCTGGTACCTGTCTGTAGGGACTGGGCCTTGTGTTGGCCTCTTCCAACCTTGACGACATGGAGTCCTGGCTCTCCTGGAGTTTCCTACAAGAGGCAGACAGAAGGAAAGAAAAAGAAAGCCGGGGGAGCAGAAAGTCACAGATACTGGGTCAGTAAATCTTGGGTTCAAACTTTGTGGCAACTGCAACAATTCTCCCACCATTTCTGAAGTGTTTTCCCCCACTAAAATCCTCCCAACACAACCCACTCCTCATTAAGCAGCCCTATTAGGCGGGAATGTCTGGCCACTGGGGCACACTGCACCCGGTGGGGGAGGAGAGGAGAGAGAGAGAGAGAGAGAGAGAGAGAGCAAGGGTTGAGTAAAGGGGGAGGGGCGTCAGAAACCACAAGGATAAAATAGATTCATTCTTAGCATATAAAAAGTTGGGCTCTGCTGAGAAATGGCCACTGCGTGTAAAAACATCAATAATCGAGCACAAAAAGGCGGTCTTTATGGCACTCTTTGATGCCCCCCTTCTCCGCCAATCTGTCTCTCCTGTCATCTCTTTTTTCTGCCCTCTACTTCATCCTTTCATCTCTCTCGCTCTCTCCTTGCAGGATAAAATGCATCAGAGGTGCCATCCATTTATTGCCCCCTCTCAGACACAGGAAGTCAGCTCTCTCTGCCCGACAGGAAGGGGCCTATAAAACACTGGCGTAAAGGAAATACAGTTGGACAATTGATCTTCTGCTGCTTGGCGTCTGAAGCAGACTTGAGCTTTAATGCGTCTTCGCCCGCCAATCAAGATGATTGCCACGAGGAAATATGAGCTCTGTAATGTACATTTAATACACACGATTCTTACAAATCAACTTAAAGTGGGCCAAAATAATCACTGACATAGTTTCTTCTAAAGCATTTTTGATAACCGTAATGGAATGTGAAAGAAAAAGTAAATCGATTATTTTTGTTGGCAGTGCTTCATACTTTGGAATTGAAGCAGAATATGATGCAACTGAAAGTAAGTAATCTACTGACAATCATTGATGACTTTGATAAGCTCCATGCAGGTAAACATTTCTGCTATGATCAGCCACCACAGAGGAAGTCATTTCCTGTATAAACAAATGAGAGTGATGCAGTGGAAAAAAAACGTTACTTTTTCTGTGTAATGTATGTGTAGGCTACCATCTTTTTTTTTTTTTTGCAGCAATTCAGAAATTAGTCTCCATCACTTGGTATTACAGCAGTTAGTAGATCATTATCATATCTGCATTGGTGCAATGTGGTTAACATGGTTGGGTTGTTGAGCTCTCGACTGACTGTATTGACTTTTAATTGGTTTCAGATAACCGTGTTTCATTTTCCTAGTTGAAACATTTTCAGCTTTGATGCATCCATCCCAGCAGTTAACTCCTGCTCACCCCCAAGCGGAAGCGGGCTGGGTCTTTAAACCCTGAGGCTGCACCAGCTAATCTGATGAGTGCTCATCATTTCTCTTCGACTCTGCCCACGTTTATTTATCCCTTTTAATTCACAATAGGAGCACATAGATGTCAAGACAACTACATTTAAGGTTAACTGATCT
>NC_041333.1:14962771-14985271 GCF_004354835.1 Perca flavescens
CTGCCTTCCTCCTAGTTCCCACCGATCAATACTATTGATGTGTGAAAGGTTCGTATTGGACCCTTATATAGCTAGAGAGGCTCTTGGGATCAGTGTGTGACTAGGAACTCACTCAAAACACACAGGTGAGGCACAGGATGGGAGTAAGGAAAGAGAAGAAAAATAAAAAGTTAGTCCATATTGACAAGCTAATCAATGGCTCTGTGCAGGCCTGTACACATGCAAGACACACACACACACACACACACACTCTCACTCTCTCTCACGCACGACAGACACATTAAAGACACACAGACTCACCCCTCTGGCGCCCCTGGATGCTGCGCATGCGAGGATGTTCTGCTCATCGGCGAGGAACTGCCTCATCTTGTGGAAGGGCTCCTTCCCCGGATGGTTAGCTTGTTCCACGGCTTTGGTCTTGCCAGGATCTCACTGACCGAACCCTGGGACAGTCCCAGCACATAGTGGCCAAACACACGCTGGCCAATGTTGTGCTTTTATCAGCTGCTCTTTCACCTGTCGGGCAATCTCTGCCGGTCCATATCCTCCCGTCCAAAATACTTCCTGTAGTGGCGCCAGAGTGGCTGGGCGACGGGATGGGGCACTGCCAGCGGTGCTGCTCCCTAACAGGACCCATGTCTGGGCTGGCTGGAGGCGGCTGCGGGCTGCTTGCTGCCAGAGGGATGGCAGCTGACCCAGAGCCAGGAGTGGAGGTAGGGATGGAGCTGAGGGTTGGGGTGAAGGGGTGAACAGCAGAGCCCCACTGGGGATTCCAGACGACTCCTGCAAGGCTTTGGAGTAAAAGGACTGAAGCAGCTGCCGCTGGATCAGGGAGTTCAAAGCCATCTTACCACCCACCAGAGGGAACACAGGGGAGTAGAAGTCCTGTCCAATGCCCGTGGGACTGAACGGGTGCGTTCGCTGCTGCTGGTGGTGGTAGCAGTGTTGAGGTGGTCCGTATGGGTGCGAGACAGGGGAGCTGGGAGGAGGAAGGAAGAGAGGGAGGGGAGGAGGGGGCGAGGGAGAGGGTCACATGGGCATGGTCTCCTCCTTCGTGGACTCTTCCGTCTTTTTTTCTTCCGGCTGACCCTACAAGAAAGGTCAAACACACCATGCATTATGGGGGGGGAGTCAACAAAAAAGGGGTTCCAAAAAGAGAGAGGAAAAAAAATAACAAAAGTTGAAAGTTATCTTAATCAAGTCTTTTCCAAATTAGTGAACTTTATTTTCCTTTTTTGCCAACCCCCCCAGACAAAGTGCCCATGCATTTGTGATTTCAACCTTTCTTGTAAGCCACAGCCTGGAAGAAAAAAAGGACAAACAAAACAATTGACACTGTGCCACTTAGGCAGATTAGCTTGGCCCGGGGCTCAGTCTCTCTCTCTCTCTCTCTCCCTCTCTCCCTCTCTCCCTCTCTCTCTCCAGGCAAAGTGGAAGTAACAGGACAGGGTAAAATGATCCTTAGATAGCAAATACACCATGCAAGTCCTCTTCCATGCTGCTGTTGCGGCGCGTTCCTAAACACTTCATTATTCCATTGTAGATGCAGTATCACAGTCTTTAGTTCATAAAAACAATACATCCAGGAAACAAATGGAGCAATAAAACTGAATTGAAAAAACATTTTTAAGGCTGAAGAGAAAACAGATGCATGTCACCAAAAAACAGAGACCGTACAGCTCTGCTGAGTGAAGGCCTTATTTCACTTCTTTCCTGAATAGTTGGACCGATGTCCATTCATACGTTCACCAAATCAAAGAGATATAAACTAGATTTCCTCAGTCTTGTAAATACTAGAAACCATCTGGATGGAAGCGCTTGGGAGAAATATTATTCTAATGCATAACCATTGAGACCGTTACATGATTGAGTAAGACAGTAAGCTCCCCTTACTGTGAATGTTAATCAATTCAAAGCTATTCAACTATTCAAGCCTAAAGCCATGACATTTCAAACCCACAAACACTTTTGCAGAGGACAAGAGTTTTTATGTAGAGAGGATAGTATGGTGTCCTCATTTTTGTGTACTGCAATTTTTTACTGTTCAGGTTGACATCCTGCTGCGGTATTCAAAGACACCAGGTATGCATTTTATTCCTCTCCATGATGTGTGGGACTAAAGAAACAACATTTCTGTACAATGACATAATTTGCATGTCTTTTGCATACTGTGGACCCAGTATTGCAAATCAATCCCAAAACATGAATAAATGGTTAAGTATTCTCAGAGAAAAAGGATCTACAGCCATATAGTATGTATGCACTAACCTGATGCGATGTCTTCATAGCCGTACCTGCAGCTGAACCCTCATCTAAGCTGCCATGAATAGTGAACTCCACTTCTATCGGTATTCTTTCATTTTTTTGCTGGTATGAGTGAAGGTTTTGCCAAGATAGCCTGGCCAGTGTTGATGAACCCAGCCCTTTCTATAAGCTTACATTCGGGCAGACTTACCGCTGAGCTCAGTGTTGGCAATGCGCAGAGCGGCGCTCTCAGACTGAAGACTACGGTTCCTCTCCAGCAACAGCACCTCCAGAGGTTTGGAGGAGTCCTGATGGAGGGGACAGGTGGAACGGAAATTAAAAATGAGACTCAAAATAACCTGGCTTTGGCCTCTCCCTTCAAATGTAAAATTTCTGTTTCATCATAGACTTAATATCTATTATTACTGCAAAATTATGTGCAGATAGATTGTATCTGTCACTTTTACCTGCACAGAATCAGATGTTCCAAACTCCATAGACTTGAGGATACTGAGGAGAGAGAGAGAGAGATATAGAGAGAGATTAACAAAAATCTATATGAACCTCGTACTAGAAACACACATCTACAGTGTAACATGCTAGCTATCCTATTTTGTCTCTCTACAGGCGAAGAAAGAATAGAGGGAAGAGCGCGAGAGAGACAATATAAAGCTACAGACATACAAGCTTCACCTTCATTAGGGCACTCAATTGAGTTACACATCTTGAATGGAGACACGATCTTGTTTAACATTGTTAAAGACATCAAATGCATGCAATAAATAGATCTGTGCTGGACACACACAAACACGCACGCACACACTCCTCTGTGTGTGCTCCTCACCTCAACTCCTTCTTCACCTCCTCATAGTCAGCTTGCTTCTGCAGTTTCTCCTCTAGTTCCTGTAGTTAAAGAGATGACATGACATCCAAATGAATTAGATAATAAAAGCAAACCTTGGATCTGTAAATGCCATATACTTATTTCAGCGACGTAACTCTAGATAACAGAACAGAGAGAGTAAAAGTGTGAATATAGTTAGAGGTGCGATCAGAATACACAACATAGCAGAAAAAGACAAGAATACAAAAATGGTCTTATGAGAAATGAATAGCTAAAATAGTTAGAAACTAACTTCAATCTAATGAAAAGCTGTGTGTTCAGTTGGTACCTTGAGAACAGCAGTCTTGCTGCTGAGCTGCTGCTCCAGCTGTGTGATCTGGGAGCTGGTGGTCTCTCGGAGTTTGGTCAGGCTGGCCTGCAGTCTCTGGACGTCCTCCACCAGCTGGGCGGTCTCCCTTTCTTTGGCCCTGAGCTCCGCCTCCAGACTTGAGTGGGATGCCACCTCCGTCGGCTGTTCCTGAAAGACAAACAGAATGGCGGTTTAATTTTTCCAATGAGCTGAATAAAACCTATATGAGTACTTTCAGATACATTCAGCTGATCACTGCAGCGATCAGTATTCCTATGGCAGACAGAAGCTGATCAATGTACTGGTTATCGTTTCAAAAGGCCTCCTCCATGAGATCAATAAAAGAGGTAATCGATCAACCAATCACAACCACCTAACACTGAGGGATCAATTAAGCAGATACTCTGGTGTGGCAGTCTGTCTTTGACTAAGCCTCACCTCTGCAGTCTTTTGAACAGGTTAAATCAATACACCAATCACTTATTGCCACCTTGGCAACCCTTCCTTGGAAATCAATAGCCCAGAAATCAATGCATCATGCCTGACCTATAATAAGATCAGTGATCACAGTGATCCATAAATTGAAGCTGTAATCAGCTGATCGCCTCTAGCATAAAAAGGCAGAGCAGATCTTTAGCCTATCAATACCTCTCTTTATCAGCCCTGCGGTAAAGCAGTGAAGCAGTGAAATGGGTTACCGTGTCGGGGTCGGCCTTGGCAGGGCTGCCGAGCTGCTGGGATTGGTTACTCAAGGACAGCTGCTCTCTGAGCGACTCCGTCTCTCTCTGGGCTGCTTCTGCTCGCTGGAAGGAGACGAGGAAAAGTTCAACAAGTGGAGATTCAAACATGGATGTACTTTTTTTTTTTTTTTATTGGCATACACACATTGCCTCAACTCGTCTCAATTTTCTGCTTGCCCCACAGAACCGTTGCAAACCTACTTAATACGTGTAGATGGTGAGAGCAGACCGACGAGGACAGTTAACCCAAGAAAGCAAAAGTTCTTCCTGTAGGGCCATCGTGGCCCTTAATTAACGTACAATCTGTCTTGTGGCAGCGACTTAATGGTCTTCGGAGGATGATGTTGTTGGTGATGAAACGGTACCAATAATTATCTCAACACTTTTCTTCAGCTCGATAATCTTTATGCAAAGTATACAGCTGAATTTGACTGCACTGCATTCCAAAAAGGCAATCAGATTAAAGTATTAAAGTTTTTAAATATACCATCTTCTTCTACAAGCCGACTGTGTGTCTGTATGAAAAGGAAGTTGCCCCCTTCCAGCTTAAACAAACACATACTACAGAGTGGCGAAGGGCAGAGAGGGCTGATGCTAGAGGGTGGATTTTTCCTTAATTGACAATATTAAATTTAGAGCTGGGAATTGAGATGATACCCGCTGCCTGCCTTATATTTATGGCCAAACTGCCATGCTCCAGTTGGGAATCATCTGCAACACTGGCCAACTTGCCATCATTAGAAGTTACAGGGAGCTGATTCCACAGTGTTCCTAATTGCAACCATATTGAGAGCTGTTATTGACTGGGTGGGAGTTGGACTGCTAGGCGCAAGAGAAAAATCCTGTTTTCCATTTTCTCCTTATAAAAGCGTATAAAAAGTCTGTGACTGAGCTGGAGGCCATGCTGTCAACCTCTGTAAACCTCAAATCACAAGTGTGAATAGTGTGTGTGTGTGTGGGGCATTATAGTTGGAGTGCTAACCTTTAGGCTAATATTAACATTACATGCCTATGCTACCCCTTCAGCCACAAATCATACTCTTGGGCTAATAATGAAAGTTAACAACAATGACATTAACAGATACCACAGGAATATTTACAACACAAGGGCAGAAGACGCGCTATGGGGGCTTATTTCAGCTGGGTGGGTTTAGTAGGTGTGTAATAAACATGTAAAACAAACAGTAGCCCTCACAGTGATAAGCAGGTCATCGTTTGTTAACGTAAGCCACATTTCATAGATTCTGGACATGAGAATATTTATATTTTAAAGGATAAGGTTGGTGATGTTCTTTGTTTTTGGTATTCTAAACAACCTATAAAAAAAAGACCAAAGCCAAGTGTGTTAGTCCATCTCTCAATACTTTCCAACTTTTCCCGCCTCTCTCAGCCACAAGGCCGATTGTTCTTTAAGTAAATCTTAAAGAGTCATGGATATGGAAACAATGCTAACAACAAATGTTACTCAAACAGGATTAAATAGTGCTTTTTTGTGGACTATTTTCAGCTGCGGATTAATACACATTTGGGGCTCTAGTGAATATTTACAGCAGCTGGATTGTGTATATGGGAACGACTCAAAATAAACTACAGATCCCATGTTTAACATGTCACCCTGTGCAACTTTGTGGCTCGCTGATGTGTCGCTAACAGTTTTTGGGCGACAATGGCACAGAGCAATAAGCTATATCAGGCTTTGTTTTTCAGCTTAAACAGACGATACTTATTAGTAGAATACATTCCTTTTTGGTTTTGGTATTTTCAGGACATTTGTTGATGGGAAGATAAATATAGAATATCACTAGACTAGATCCTTTAAATCAAATGTACTTGCACCAGTATACATACATTTTCCTTCTGTGCCACTTTTTCATTTTAACAATTTCAGTTTAAGAACTCAGTTGCTTATTGTATTTCAATAATTAATACTTGGAGTTTGGTGTGACGGACAATGCCGTGTAAAAACATTAAATTATGATGTTGAGTGGGTTACCTGATTGGCTCTTTCCAGATCTGTCATCACCATCTCAATCTCATCGGCCCTGAGAAAGACATTGACTGTTACTACAGAGGATGTGACAGTGCATAGACAATGGAAATGCATCAAAACAAGGAATGGATAGATAGACAATTGAATCCCAGAAAGAGAAGTACACTCTGCACACATTACGTGTGTGTGCAATTGTTCGGAGAGAACACATTTAGAGAATGCCAGTGCCGTGTCCATTAAGCTACGGTCTAAATTTCACCTTAATCCACTGATTGTGAACTCCATAACCCAAACAGCTTGTATGTGTGCAAGCATACATGTATTTAAGTGTGTGTGTGCGTATCTGTGTGTGGGTGTGCACATGTAAGCCCCTAAACCCAGGCCACACTAAAACAGAGGGATTACATTAATAGAGCTCTAAATCCTAATACAGCAGACTAATCTGCTATGAAGCTGTGTGATTGTGTCTGACTAATGGTCTGGATGGAGGCCATGGTTCACCTCTCACTTGCTAGAGGTCAGGCAGCAGGCATACATCTCCATAACCCCACATCTTTTTGGACTTTGGAAAAGTATTTTAATAACCCTCTTTTCATGATTGACATGAATACCTGTCACTTTCCTGCAAACAATGACAGAGATGTGGAAGAAACTTCAAAAACAAAACTGAACACAGAAACACAATAAATGGTAATATTTATAAGACTTGCAAAAATTACAAGTTACAAACTATGCCTGCATTGCCTTAATATGATTACCATCTTTGTAAATTAGTTGTCAGGGTGTGTGTGTGTGTGTCCCAAGATAGATTTTGAATACATTTTGCCATATGGGGAAGCTATAACAAAATAAAATGATACAAATCTTCACAGAACTTTGCAGTGCAAAGACACAGGGAGCATGCATGTATGCTTATTTAAGACATTCCTTGCTTATTAAAATACATGGGCGGCATTGAGTACAAAGATGTGAGCGCATATGCGCACTGCTACGTCCATTAAGACCTTTTGATTTCACTGCAATCTTTTGATAGTGAACCCAATAACCCACGCAGCTTTTGTATTTGTGTGTCGCAGTATGAGAAACAGTGTTGTCCCATAGGCTTGAGTACTACTGATTTTGAATGTGTTTAACAAAACAGACACAGTTGATATTAGGTCAACATTGTGCCACAGGCAATGCAGCAAAAAGAATCAGATGTGTGTGGGAGAGCTTTTCACTCTCTACTTTTATTCTTTCCCTAACAGTTAAAAGGATCTAGTATGCATTTAAGCAACATAATAGTACACTACCTCACCAGCTTTTATCCTGTCTTAAGCTATAGTGTGCAGGACCCACGTGTGCACTCATTCGCTCTCCGCACACAAATGTAAGGTCAGAGAGCCAACAAGCCAGAAAAGCTTGTAATGGAGAGCGTTCGGGTAGTAATGCAACCCAAATACACCACCGCTCTTGCTCCAAATGTGATCATTTAATCAAAGTACAGATGCACAAAGTCTTCTTAAATAACCTTTGGATTTGGCTGTATTTGGGAATTATAAAGGCAAAGCTAAAGGCTGAGGGCCAAAGCAGATCACAGGGAAAGGATTTTCTGCATATCCTGATACAGTCAGTCAGTCAGGGCAGAGCAGGAACTGTCCATGGCCAGCCAATGGACACAGAGGAATTAATTTGTCAAACACTGAACAGTAAAGAGAGGGTCGTTTGTAATGATAAACCCTGATTTTAGGACACCAAAACATACCTACAAAACTATTTAGCAGCCACAGGGAGGAGCTATAGAGTAGATGCACAGCTGCACTAGAAATCACACACACACACACACACACTCTCTCTCTCTCTCTCTCTCTCTCTTTTGTACCATGAAAGCCAATGGGTGCACAAGTGACATCAGTGAGTACTGTAGGACTTCTGAAACAAGTCCAGAGCCTCTAAGCCCCGACTGTACTTCCTCCATCTCAGACAGGCCTTTTCATCTCTTATCATCTTCTCTCTCTTGCTCCTCACTCAACAGCTCCTTTTCTTTTCCACCCTCTGCTTGCCTCGGTCTTTTTCCCCTCAACCCGTTCCCTTCCCATTGCCCTCCACTTTTTCTCCTTTCATCTTTTTTTTCTTCCTTCCACCTCCCCTCTCTCATCTTTCGCCCTCTCTTCCTCGGCCTCTGTCCTCGGTGCCAGCAGGATATTCCCCTGATTTAGATTTTCATTTCCCTCCTCTATCACACTCTTATCCCCTCTTCCTCACTGTAGCCTCCAGCCCCTGACTTGCTTTTTGCCCTCTAGCTTTCATCACTCCATTCCTTTTCTTTCTCCACATTGCATTTTCACAGCGTGTTACCTTGGGGATTTTAAGGAGGCTTAAAAAGAAGCTAGCTGTGTGAGATTGTGTGTGTACGTTGTGTGTGCCATTTTGTGTTTGTTTGTGCTAGAGATGGACACAGGCAACAGTCAATTGGCTATTCTTTCCTAATTATCAGCAATTAAAAGGGTTTTCCGAAAATGGTCACACACCCACCCACACCCACACACAGCCACACACACACAGCCAGCCACACACACACACACACACACACACACCCACACTCCTGTGGGGCAGGGGATCAATATATCATTAATCTTTAACAGGGGCTAAACGGGTAAAACGCGGCCAGCCAGACCCTTACAGTGCCGACACAGACAGGGGGCTACGCTACATCTGCACGCACGCCTCCCGCTGAAGCTCACACACTCCGGGCACTGCAACATCGACCAAATTCTCAGGGAGTGTGTGTACGTCCGTGTGTGTGTGTGTCAGTGTGTTTTAAAAGGCAGATTACCCGAATGCAGCAAGAGGATGGAGGATTTGTCACGCAATGTCCTCCTTAGTGGAAAGTTTAGAGCAAGTGTGTGGGTGTGTGTGTGTGTGTGTGTGTGTGTTTTGTGGAAAAAGTGCCTGATATGAATGAAGTTTGTGTTTTGCAGGGCCAAAATATACATGAGTCAAAGGGTTAAAAGTTTTGTTCAGCCAAACACTGGCGATTTGCTCAGCCAAGCAGTAAACGGGGGAAGGACTCCAAGGACTGGGAGGGTGCAGGGTTAGAGAGGGTTTGTGTGTGCTTTAAAGCGTTGCATTAAAATTTCAGATCACAGCACGCCACATAGTCAAGGACCCTGACTGCCTCAGGCTCACGAGTGAGTGTGTGTGTGCGTGTGTGTATTTGTATGTGTGCTGGCATGCGCTTATTGGCTTCTGTAAGCAAATGGGGCTTACTATATGTGTCTTTTCAAAAATGTGTTTTATTCTGACATAAAAGGAACAGACAAGGATGGAAGAAGGAAGTGGAAAGAAATTAGAGAAAGTAGAGGAGCGCTGCAATGTTGTAATGAGTAAAGAAAATAAATGGGGGGAAGGTTCTGTTAGACTATGAAACCTATTGATTAGTGCCACTACACTGCATGCAATATCTTCCCGTCGCCTTTCCTGTTACACTCACAAATGCACAATACAGGAGATAAAAGACAATGTGCGGTAGTCAGGGAGGTAGAAAAGGAGGAAAATAGTATTGTGAGGAAGACAGAAGAGGGATCGATCTGTGTTTAACAGCCAATCAATTTAACAAGTCTGTTAATGGAGAGACACAGTGAGTTTGGGGCATAGTAAATGGGGTGGGGGGGGGGA
Organism: Perca flavescens; assembly: GCF_004354835.1. NCBI lineage: Eukaryota > Metazoa > Chordata > Actinopteri > Perciformes > Percidae > Perca > Perca flavescens. The sequence continues at coordinate 14,972,596 of NC_041333.1, forward strand.
ACCTTAAAAGCCAAGGTGATACTGTGCCGTACATGGTGGACAGTGTGCACATAGGATGCCCTTGACCAATTTTATAAATAGTCTTGGATTCAAAGAAAGAGTAAATGTTTCAAGGAAAAGAGTGATGTGTGTTTTGAAGAACACCAATTACCAACAAAACACCATGAAAGACTGTTTTTCTTCTCAGAATTTGAAAATTTTTCTGAATGCTGGTTTGGGTGCTCAAGTGGTTCTGGCTCCAGCTACTAACCCTGAGGGAACAAAGAGTGTGAATGTCATAAAGTGCCACTTCACAGGGAGGAGTGCTGACATGGAAAAGCTTCTGTTCTCATCCTCGCCACTACTATAAGATCGATAATGATAGATGCCTACAGCTCAAGTAATTGAAGCCACCTTATCTTACAGGTCCTGTTAGAAGCCTGTGTGGCTTTTAGTCAGATCTCAAAGTGACCCTCGTCCGCCTCTACTATCATGACCCTGATGAATCAGAGAGCACTTTAGCCTACTCCACATAAACAAAAAATCTCTATTTTGGTGCTTGCTGTGGCTGCAAAACGACACGATCCCTGTCAGTATTTACAGTGCGTGGGTAACGTTGGGATTTGGAGGCTGCTGAGCGTTATGGGAGAGAATCCAGCTGTTTGGGAGAGAGAAGGGGGGAGTTTCCAGGCAAGGAGATTCACTAAACAGAATGATTATGTCAGGAATAGACTACGGAGGAGGGGAGAAGTCACCCGCAAACGCACACATAGAGCACCGAGGCGTGACTTTGCTGTGGATTCCTCGTCATACTTGGTCTTCAAATCAAAGAGCTCGGCCTGAGTTGTTTCAAGTGCTGTAAGAGACGAGACATGAGTCAAATGTGAATCCCTGTCAGCTTTCAAATTAAGAACTTCTATCAAAGTATTTAATTACACTTTTTAAAAAAGGCCCTGAAAAGGTCCTATTACAATTTCTACACACAATTTTCAAAGACAACAATTGTTGGTTATTTCCCATGAGAGACTTCTGTATTTGTGTCGTTGCTTGTGCTTTTCAACTTTTGACAGTGGTGGATTTATCTGCTCATGCTGCTAGGCCACTGTCAATCTGATCAAACCACACCCACCTAGTCCAGATGAAGCAGATTAGGTGATGAACTTCACTAGAAATGTTTTCTTCCACACACACACACACTCACGCAGTGAATGAACATTCAATGAGAAATAACTAAGATCTGAGAACAAAGTTTTCAGAGGTTTTAAAGCCAGCACCACCTCATATTCAGTGTTAAGGGCCATTTTTATCTGAGCTGGTTAAAACCATACACAGGCTGGTACCTGTCTGTAGGGACTGGGCCTTGTGTTCGGCCTCTTCCAACCTTGACGACATGGAGTCCTGGCTCTCCTGGAGTTTCCTACAAGAGGCAGACAGAAGGAAAGAAAAAGAAAGCCGGGGGAGCAGAAAGTCACAGATACTGGGTCAGTAAATCTTGGGTTCAAACTTTGTGGCAACTGCAACAATTCTCCCACCATTTCTGAAGTGTTTTCCCCACTAAAATCCTCCCAACACAACCCACTCCTCATTAAGCAGCCCTATTAGGCAGGAATGTCTGGCCACTGGGGCACACTGCACCCGGAGTGGGGGGGGGGGAGAGAGAGAGAGAGAGAGAGAGAGAGAGAGAGCAAGGGTTGAGTAAGAGGGGGGGGGGCGTCAGAAACCACAAGGATAAAATAGATTCATTCTTAGCATATAAAAAGTTGGGCTCTGCTGAGAAATGGCCACTGCGTGTAAAAACATCAATAATCGAGCACAAAGACGGTCTTTATGGCACTCTTTGATGACCCCCTTCTCCGCCAATCTGTCTCTCCTGTCATCTCTATTTTTCTGCCCTCTACTTCATCCTTTCATCTCTCTCGCTCTCTCCTTGCAGGATAAAATGCATCAGAGGTGCCATCCATTTATTGCCCCCTCTCAGACACAGGAAGTCAGCTCTCTGCCGACAGGAAGGGGCCTATAAAACACTGACGTAAAGGAAATACAGTTGGACAATTGATCTTCTGCTGCGCGTCTGAAACGGGCAACGAGCTTTAACACGTCTTCGCCGCAATCAAGATGATTGCCACGAGGGGAAATATGAGCTCTGTAATGTACATTTAATACACACGATTCTTACAAATCAACTTAAAGTGGGCCAAAATAATCACTGACATAGTTTCTTCTAAAGCATTTTGATAACCGTAATGGAATGTGAAAGAAAAGTCGTCGTTATTTGTTGGCAGTGCTTCATACTTTGGAATTGAAGCAGAATATGATGCAACTGAAAGTAAGTAATCTACTGACAATCATTGATGACTTTGATAAGCTCCATGCAGGTAAACATTTCTGCTATATGATCAGCCACCACAGAGGAAGTCATTTCCTGTATAAACAAATAGAGTGATGCAGTGGAAAAAAACGTTACTTTTTTTCTGTGTAATGTATGTGTAGGCTACCATCTTTTTTTTTTTTGCAGCAATTCAGAAATTAGTCTCCATCACTTGGTATTACAGCAGTTAGTAGATCATTATCATATCTGCATTGGTGCAATGTGGTTAACATGGTTGGGTTGTTGAGCTCTACGACTGACTGTATTGACTTTTTAATTGGTTTTCAGATAACCGTGTTTCATTTCCTAGTTAAGAAACATTTTCAGCTTTGATGCATCCATCCCAGCAGTTAACTCCTGCTCACCCCCAGCGGAAACGGGCTGGGTCTTTAAGCCCTGAGGCTGCACCAGCTAATCTGATGAGTGCTCATCATTTCTCTTCGACTCTGCCCACGTTTATTTATCCCTTTAATTCACAATAGGAGCACATAGATGTCCAAGACAACTACATTTAAGGTTAACTGATCTGAACTTCACGTGGATTCACATGATAATTCAAACATCCAACATCACGTTGGTCTGGATTTACTGAGCGATGCAGAAGGAACGGTGCCCAAGACTGTTTTAAAGTGAAACGATATTATGGCTGCCTGCATCTTCCTGGGAGAGTAACAGAGTGACTCATTCTAGCCTTTGTAAGAGTTAATACATCATTTCAGTAGTCTGCATTGTTTTTTCATGTTCCTTAAATATCTGGCAGCAATTTTGAGCTTATTTATTACTGCCACAGGCTTTCTGTGTATCTGAAAATCACACACTTCAAAATGACCTGAAAATGGGTTTGGAAAGGAAGTGACCTATTAAATCAAAATGAATTACTTTGTATCAAAATAGAGTGACACCTAAGCATATTTTTTTGTCATTATATAGTAATTTGCCGGGTTTTAATTCAGGGACCGTATATTTTCAGACACAGTAGATGTCTGTGGTAGCAATTACTCTGAACAGAAAAGGCTGAAAGATATTGTGGTAAAGACAGAAAATAGAGTATGAGGTGTTGATTTCCATCAAGACAACAATGGCAAGCACCCACATGACAAAAATGCTGGCTTTGTCTTTTATGTGTCTTCCATTCCTGCGTTGAACTGTAAAAGAAAGCCAATGCCGGGGAGGCAATAAGCAGCAATTTGTTGATTAAACTGATAACTATGAGAAAAAGTCCAAGGACTATAAACTGAGAAAAAATTATTAAGTTGTAAATAGCTCAGGCAGATATCTTAAACATATCATTCAAAAGATTAGAATCATGGGGCGCCCTGGCAGCTGTGTCCTCACGGCAGCGGCCACAGGTTCAATTCCGACCCATGGCACTTTGCTACATGTCATCCCACTCTCTCTCCCACTTTCCTGTCTTAAGATGTCCTATCCAATAAAAGGCATTAAAAGCCCGAAAAATAATCTTAAAAAAAGAAAAGAAAAAAGATTAGAATCATAGCAGTTCTGTCTGAGAACACAATGACCCAAAGGATTGAAATGGCAAAATGATGCAGAGGTTATTACTTGAAACACCGCTCCTGTAGCACACCACACACACACACACACACACACACACACACACACACACACACACACACACACACACACACACACACACACACACACACACACACACACACACACACACACACACACACACACACACACACACACACACACACACACACACACACACACACACACACACACACACACACACACACACACACACACACACACACACACACACCTCTCCTTCTCTGCATAGTCGTTGTGTAGCTGGAGCTGCTTCTCTTGGGCCAGGTTCTCCGCTTGATTCTTCAGAGACTGCTCATACTCCCGAATCTTCTCCTTCAAGGCCTTAATGGTCACCTCTGGAGGAGGTTAAAGCAGAAAGTTGGATGTTAAGAGAAAAGGAGGGAAGAATTCTAATACCGGACATTTGCAAAACATATCGACAACAAACTATAACGGTTTTCTTAGATGTGATAAATGGCACGATAACCATTTCACGGGTGGGGGGGGGGGGGTTGACCTTTGCTTAAGGAACAGCTTTTCATATCCCACATTCTTCCTCTGTCAGCACAGGCCAAGGCCTTGGCCCCTATGGCTGGTGCCTAATCTTTACATCCATGACTGGTATAGAATATTAACTGTTCACCAACGGTAGATGTGGCGTATTCATTAGGACTGCATTAGTGCTGAAACCCCATAACCTGCTGACGGCTGAGCTCTGTATGGGGCAGCCTGAAATAAATCTAACACATAACTGGGGTAATAAATAGGCCTGTGTGTGTGTGTGTGTGTGTGTGTGTTTCAAAAGAAAGAAAGATATAAGTGAGTGAGACAGTGATAAAGAGCATTGCTGCCTTTGACTGAGGGCTCTTAGCACTTCGTGTGTGTGTGTGTGTGTGTGTGTGTGTGTGTGTGTGTGTGTGTGTGTGTGTGTGTGTGTGTGTGTGTGTGTGTGTTTTAAACTCCAGTCTCACTGCTCTGACACATAATCAATAGAGGAGAGTCCCCTCAGAGCCCTCTTACCCCTTAACTGCTTAACTGAACTTTAAACATTTAGGTTGCGAGGATCAATGGCCCCTGCACTCGTGTGTGTGTGTGTGTGTGTGTGTTTAACAGGAGTGGGAGTTCCACAGTGTGTTTTGGGGTTTAAATATCCCCCATCTATTGAGGCGGGAAGGAGGGATAAAGGATGAGGGAACAGGAAAATCAATGGCAGAATGGAACCCTGCCGCTATCGAGCTGTTCCAATTAACTCTCACTGAAGAAAGGGGGATTCCAAAACATTCCCTGCCTACTCGCTCACTCCTCCTTTTCGACTGAAATTACACCACTTTTATTACCGCTTCTTCACTCATCTCTCTGCCTCTGTCAGTTTTTCCATCTCTCTTTACCCCGAGGTAGCCTGTCGTTTTTTTTATTCATGAAACTGTGCCTCATGTTTTTCCCCCCTGAAAACCTATTTGAAAATGTAAAACATTGTACATTTTTTGTGTTTTTGAAAAATTTATAAGGCATTTAAATATGTTCAAATGTGGCCTCTACCTTTGAAAAGGGCATCTAAATAATTCTAAATTTCTTTGACCTTATATTTGCACTTAACCATTCATCAACATGCAGGCATAATGGTGAAGTTACTTCAAGCATTACAAAAATGATTTTGCACACATTCTAAGAATTGTTTTTACATTCTTTACTTTTACTTTTGACAGTGTGGAATTTCTCAGACTATCAGCAGTTAGAAATTCTTAAAAATATTTACAACATTACGACTTTGTTGTAGACAAATGTCAAACTGAAAAGTTAAACAAAATGTATGTGATCTTGCTTTGTACAATATCTCCAACTGACAGACAGTGATCACCTAAAACTAAAAGGACAATGCACATTGATCAGCATCACTGTAAATGTGCCATTGTTAGTCAAAAGGCTGTTGTCCCTCGGCCAAATGTTAAATTAGCCATTCAAATACCAATATGCATAATTCAGCTTTCTCATTCTCACCGGAGCAGCGTGCTTCGCCATCTTCGTTTTTGTTTTGTGCGCTCTGCACATTCAGTGGTTGTAACTGGGCATAGTAGTAAAGCAGATGCAATATACGAGAGAATAGAACATCGAAACACTGCCGAACTACCCAAACACTAGGTATGTGAGATTTTGTGTCCTACATCCACGCCCCTCTCAAAGTCAGGACAATCCCAAATTGCGGGGCTCTGCGTGTATCCTGTCTCTAACCTTGGTTTTTGACCTCTGCAAACTCTTTGTTGTAGTCCTCCAGTGTCTCTCGAAGTTTGGTGTTCTCCGTCTCAATGTCGTGCATCCTCTGGAGCTTCAGCTGCAGCTGCTGAGCCAGCTCCAACACAGGTACAGGATCTGGCAGAGACAAAACACACCGCGTTAACACACTGCAAAGCAGATTACACAAACAAGGGCGGCAAGGTGGCGTGGTGAGCTAGGAATAACTCCATTCAAGGCCCTGTGAGAGCAAGCGTTTACCCTGGTGAAGAGTCCTTGAGCAAGGCAATGAATCTCTTGCAGCTCCAGGAGAACAGTTCTGGAGCCGACCCTGACCTTTGATCTCCCTGTGGAGAATTACTGGTTCCAGCACGGACCACAAAATATCACAATTACTAGCAACGTTCTTGTATGCATCATACTAGGGATGGGCAATATATCGATGTTATATCGATATCTTGTTATGAGACTAGATATCAGATTTTGGATATCGTAATATGGTAAGTGTTGTCTTTTCCTGGTTTTAAAAGGCTGCATTACAGTAAAGTGATGTCATTTTCTCAACTTACCAGACTGTTATAGCTGTTCTATTATTTGCCTTCAACCACTTAATCATTATATTCACATTGTAGAGGATTATTTTTCTAAAATCTAATAATAATCTAGTCAATGCTACAATATTGTCGCTGTGTCGTCATTCACATAGGCCCCCCTCCAAAATCAGATTTCTCTCCAGCTCTACATCAGACAGCTATAGGTCATAGCTTGACTAATACTCTAATTTACGAATATGTTAACAGACGAATATGTTAACAGACAAAAAGAAACTGTAGTTCAGTGACTTCAAAAATGCATTCTGGTATCTTTCTACTGTTTTTATTTAAGTTCAATGTTATATTTGGGTTTTTATTTATTATTTGTAAATTATAAAGTTTATCGTTCATCTTTTAAATACAGTATCCTATCCTGGACATGTCTTTAAAAAAATATACATCATCATTGGATTTTAATTATTCTGAAATATTGATATAGACCTTAAAAAAACCCACAGAGCATTGTAAATACTCTCTCGCACTTCACCGATTAGAAAAAGAAGAACATAACAGAGACTTAGCTTGCTACAACAACACACAGCACTGAAAGGTCATGGTTAGTTTAGCACATTCTGTTTATCCATAAAGGTTATTGAATGATACACTATCAGCCATTGTATCAACAGAGACTATTGTTGGTATACGAGATAAACTTTCGTTTTTGTATGGGGGGGGGGAGATAATGTGTCAACTACTGACACAGCAATAGAACTGCTTAAGTGATGCTCATAGAACGATACAGACAGTAGATGGGACATATTAACGACAGACATTACAGGGCTGTGATCAGTTTAAGTGTTCACTATGATGCAGCTTGAAAGCAAAAAAAAGAAATAGAAAAAAAAAAAAAGAGAAACATGGGAGCAGACAGATGGACAGAGTGGAGCCGTAAAATAGGCAACGCAAAAGGTAAATAAGAGATTAAAGAAACTCTTGTTTCTTTAACCAAAGACAGAAGGAAGAAAGACAACTTTCTGGAGGCATTTTACCAACATCTCTGTGAACACACAGCAGGGTTAACTGTCAGTGTGATGAAGAGAGCCCTGTCAGTCAGGCCAATCACATCTGATTGGTGCTCATGGGTGGCAAACTGGTGACAGGCAGCCAAGAGACGCAGGCGACGCTCATCAGCATGCCAGCTAAAAGAGCAGTTTGCGTGCTTGTGTGTGTTTATGTGTGTGTGTTGTACAGATAAGAGGAACTGACAGCTTACAGCTGGGGGTAAGGGCTGTGTGTGCGTGTGTGTGTGTGTGTGTGTGTGTGTGTGTGTGTGTGTGTGTGTGTGTGTGTGTGTCTCATGTCTGACGCAGTTAGATATCTTAACTATGCTAATGAGAGATCAGCAGAGAACGATTGGGGAATTTCATGCTGATTTTGTGCTGTCAAGGTGACACACCATGCAGGGCTAAGCTCCGACACACACGCACGCGCGTGCGTGCACACGCACCTTGTCACAAACACACATGTGCAAACTTGCGTAGTCTCATACAAATACAAGCAAAGTACAAACAAACACTAAGGAACATAACTGTGTCCTGAATTTGGACTCCAATCTGCCGCGGCACCCTTGAAAATCAACTTTCTCTCTTGCTCTCTCTTATCAAACCTTCGTCCTTCACATAGGCCCCCCTCCAAATCAACTGTACAGCCAGTTAAAAGCAGTTTGACTTGTGGGCCACTGGTGCTGAGCACTCTCGCCAGACACCTTTAATCTAAAGCAGAGCACACTGGGCTGACTAACCAGGCCTTCAGCTGATAGAAGACAGAACAAAACACACTGTTTCCTCTTTCAAGACTGCTGCATTAGTCAGGCTGGTCTGTGTCTGTGTGCGTGTGTGCATCAGGCATTACATCATTGTCTCGCTGCAAGTTAAGAATAGCCCCGTCAGAGCTGGCGCTGACTTATTGGGAGCAGTACAATCCAAAGATATTACTGTAGGTCTATCCATGTGGGAATATGATGACCTCCTTACGCTATAGATGAACTCAACTCCTCTCTCATTCCTACATACACGGCCCCTCCAGGGCTCCCATACAGCTGAAAATCTCCAACCAGTAGCTCTGTGGCTGCGTGTGTTCTGTAACACTCTGTGTTGCGTGTCCCTCCTCGGCCTCAGTGTGCTGAACGTGACTGCTCATGTGTGTGTGCACTTTGCAGCAGCCAATCGTGGCCGCGCTTGTCATCCATATCAGGACGCACCTTCTGTTAAGACCCTCCAAAGGCTTTACCAGTGGGGATGTGATCTCGAGGGGACACATTAAGGCATCGCACATGCCTGGATGCACAGTGGAGGAGCACCAGACGGGTGGTGTCATGCTTTCTCTCTTTCCCTGTTGGTGCTTGTCTGCATGGATAGGGGGGTCTCCTGGTCATGTTTTTTGGACTCAGGACGTGTCTAGACAAACACACTTACACACACACCTACAAAAGGGACGCACGCAGCACAGACACGAAACGTAGCCTTACCTGGGACATCGATTATTTTCTTGTACACGTTCAAGAAGGCGGCCTCTGCTTCTTTACTTCTCTTACTCAAGGCATCGATCTGCAAGGAGAGAGGAGAAAAAGAATGGTTAATTGTCAGTTACACCACCCGACAACTGAGTGTCACATCCATACACCCCAAAGGCAGGCCCATTAATTTCACAGTAAGAGTCGTCTACATATCGGCCTATCCTCACTATGCGTAGGTATGCTGCATGCGATCGCGGTTGTCTTGACGGTGGCTGCGTTGGTGTTTCCTTCCCGTGAAATCAGTTCAGCTGTTCAGCCGATGACGGATGCATTTCATTTGCCGCGTGCCCGCGTCCGTCTGTCCTTCGGTGTGTGTGTGTGTGTGTGTGTGCGTGTCTGTGTGTGTGTGTGTGTGTGTGTGTGTGTGTGTGTGTGTGTGTGTGTGTGTGTGTGTGTGTGTGTGTGTGTGTGTGTATGTGTATGTGTGTGTGCGCGCGTTTCCCCTCCAGCACGCTGACATCATTAAACAGCTGGCTCAGTCTTTCCAGCCACAGCAGGGGCAGATTATTCAGTCAGCTCTTAGCAGCAATACAGTGTGGATCCATTACTGATGCAGCCATTAACACAAGAGGGCACGGCATGCATTCCATCACCAATATTATTGAAATGGACAGCATTAGATTGGATCCATAAGAGATTAATTCTAAAAATCATACTGGAGGGAACTTTTACACCGTTGTCAATGCTGAAACATTAGGCAGCAAGCTCTACTATGCTCTCTGTGTCACACTTCAATATGAGTAGCAGACAGAGTAGGCGAAACACATCTGAAATAAAGTCTAAATCGAGGGAAACAGATGCCAAATAAAGACATTCAGAGGGTGCTACTGTACTGAGCAGAGTTACAGCTGACTACTCTGGCTCACGCACTCAGACTAAACAGCCTTGTGTTTCTCTTCCAATTCCTCCAGCACATTCACTGAGAGAAAAGGAATAAAGACAAAAGCCTATATAAGTCCAAATATAAAGTCTTCACATTCCCAGCCAAGCCAGTAGTGTAGTTGATGGGTGGTTTAGGGGTTCTTGCCACTGTAAACAGAGTGGGCTACATGTAATACTGCCTGGGCTCCTATGGGAACCTAATAAATCTCTTCACATGGCTTTGATTCATCTCTAGTTTTTTAGCCGCAAAACATCTGGCCCTCAATAGGCTGGTGCCAGCACCCCTCCCTCTTTCCCCCCTTTTTATTTCTCGATGTCTTTCTCTCAGTCTCTCTCTCTCGAATTCGCCCTCTTGTCACTTCCATGTTCTGACTCATTTTTTTCTTTCCCCTCAATCTTTTTCAGTGTCAGTCTTTCTCACATGTTTCTCTGTCACATACTCATGTCTATCTGCCATGTACAGGGCTTCTGTCTCTCTCCCCTCACACACACACACACACACACACACACACACACACACACACACACACACACACACACACACACACACACACACACACACACACACACACACACACACACACACACACACACACACACACACACACACACACACACACACACACACACACACACACACACACACACTCATGTACTCTACCCTCTTCATGTGCTGTGTGATATTGAGCGATCAGGATCCTCAAATGCAAGGCCACTAATGGGAGATTACTGATGCCGAGTACTAATACCTTTCACACACCAACATCAAACCTGTTCATCAGTGTCGAAATATGTGCGCTTGTGTGTGTGCGTGCGTGCGTGCTTGCATCTGTCTGTCTAAGAGTATGTGATCAGAGTACCACAACACAACCTCATGATAAAAAAGAAACACACACTCACAAACCAACGCAAAAAATGATCTGCCGATGGCAGTGAAGGAAGCCGGCTGCGTGACTGTACAATGACTGGGCCAAGGTCAGTGGTACAGCAGCTTTATATAGCCCAACATGGGAGGCAGGAAATAGACATTTAATGTAGGACACACCCTACAGTTAGAGGCAGGTTAACTGCAGGACCAGAGCCATTAGAAGACCACCCAGGATTTGCAAATATAACCCTGCTGCTCCAAACTGCAGCTCTTTCAACCAATCCCAATGACATCTGCTATTACATGCTCCCCTGCCCCCCATCCCACACACACACACGCACACACACAGACCAAGCAAAACAAATGAAGTGACACAAATGATACCTCACCAGTATCAGTAGGTTACCGATGAGAAGTGCTTGCAATTGCAAAAAGGTATCCCTGACACATCCACACACACAAACACATACGTACATACGTCAGCACCTTGTGCCACCATCACTCAGCACCGCCTCGGTCCCCTATCTAACCCGTAGTGTGTGAAGGGCATCAGGCTGACCTGCATGTGTGCGTGTGTGTGTGTGTGTGTGTGTGTGTGTGTGTGGCCCCAGTGGAGTCTGATAAGGGGAGGCTATGGGAAGCAAAGACTGAAGCCTTGGATAATGGAAAAGCTTATCAGATCGATGGACCAACAAGGAACACTGAGCATGCAACATACACACACAACTACACGTACACACACACATAACCAGTTTACCAAACTGAGGCCTTGTGGAAGCAGTACTGTTATTGGTAATAATTATGACCTGAGGGCAACCACCTTTCAATGACAAAGATTAAACAGAGTATCAAGACCTCCAAGTTCCTGGGATAAAACTTTATATTGTTCTGTCTGGGTTCCACATTCACTTAGTAAAGATTCAAGCTTAGGGGGCAAAATGCTTCAGGATGAGTTACTGTGGGACTTCAACAGGAAGACCCTTTCGTTTCTGGTGCTGTCTTGTCCTTGATCAAAGCACGGAGGGGTAAGCAAACAAAGCCAGGCTAAAATTACACATTCTCAGAGCTACTCATGTTGTGGCATGCAAGCGCGCAAAATAGTCGACTGATTGATGGGCTGCTCCAAGACTGGCGCGGGTGTACAGTATTATCTCAATAATCATAAGATAATGTCTTTCTCAGTTCCGCGACCACCCACTATGTGTCTCGGCATGTTCTGGTGTGCACACCGTCGAGGTGTGTCAACATGAGGATGGTGGAAACAGCTGACAAAGCCACAATTATACTGCTGCCATTTCTATTCTCTAAATAGACTATGGATCATCAGCAGAACATGGTGGGACCACTATAAATTACAGCATTTTTACATAACCACTGGCTGTGGTTGCTGCTCTAACACAAGAATATGGAAACTAACCCAGTGTTAAACTGTAATATTCTATGGCCAGTAGCAAATCAGCCCTGTCACTATCTATTGAGATGATTTCGTTTGCGTGCGTGTGACTGTGTGTGTGTGTTCGCGCGCGCTAGGGAAGAGATACTGTTGGGCTGAATATCCACCCACTCCAACCCCCAAGAACGCCCCAGTCTAAACCAGCCGCTTCCACTCCTACCCTCTGACTTTCACATATGGGAGTGAACTGGAAATGCATGGCTGCCAGAAAGGAGGAGTCATGATGGAAAAAGGC